>NC_052331.1:12662514-12964389 GCF_016432855.1 Salvelinus namaycush | reverse complement strand
CATCTGAGCCATCCGTCTGCCCAGTGCCGTCTGAGCCATCCGTCTGTCCCGAGCCATTAGAGCCACCCGTCTGTCCCGAGCCGTCAGAGCCGTTAGTCAGTCAGGAGCCGCTAGAGCCATTTGTCAGTCAGGATCTGCCAGAGCCGCCAACCAGACAGGATCTGCCAGAGCCGCCAACCAGACAGGATCTGCCAGAGCCGCCAACCAGACAGGATCTGCCAGAGCCGCCAACCAGACAGGATCTGCCAGAGCCGCCAACCAGACAGGATCTGCCAGAGCCGCCAACCAGACAGGATCTGCCAGAGCCGCCAGCGAGCCATGAGCGTCCAGAGCCGTCAGCCAGCCATGAGCGTCCAGAGCCGTCAGCCAGCCATGAGCGTCCAGAGCCGTCAGCCAGCCATGAGCGTCCAGAGCCGTCAGCCAGCCATGAGCGTCCAGAGCCGTCAGCCAGCCATGAGCGTCCAGAGCCGTCAGCCAGCCATGAGCGTCCAGAGCCGTCAGCCAGCCATGAGCGTCCAGAGCCGTCAGCCAGCCATGAGCGTCCAGAGTCGTCGGTCAGCCATGAGCAGCTCCTCAGGCCGGAGCTGTTATTTATCCAGAACTGCCCCTCAGTCCAGAGCTGTCTCTCTGTCCGGAGCTGCCCTTCAGTCCGGAGTTGCCCCTCTATCCTGAGCTACCTCTCTATCCTGAGCTACCTCTCTATCCTGAGCTATCCCTCTGTCCTGAGCTACCTCTCTGTCCTGAGCTACCTTGTCCCGGAGCTGTCCTTTATCTTGGTGTTGCCCCTTAAATTAGGTGGGTGGAGTAAGAGGGTGGTCATTCTGAGGGGGAGACGTAAGCTGGGATTGACTATGGTGGGGTGGGGACCTCGCCCTGAGCCTGAGCCACCACCGTGGTCAGACGCCCACCCAGACCCTCCCCTAGACTTTTGGTGGTGCGTTCGGAGTACGCACCTTGAGGGGGGGGTTATGTCACGTTCCTGACCGGTTTTCTGTTATTTTGTATGTGTTTGACGGTCAGGGCGTGAGTTTGGGTGGGTAGTCTATGTTGTGTGTTTCTATGTTTGTTAAGGGTGACCTGATATGGCTCTCAATTAGAGGCAGGTGGTTTTCATTTCCTCTGATTGAGAGCCATATTAAGGTAGGTGTTTTCACACTGTTTGTTTGTGGGTGGTTGTCTCCTGTGTCTGTGTCTATGTATGTTGCGCCACACGGGACTGTTTTCGGTTTGTTTGTTCGTTTGTTCGGTTTATGTAGTCTGTTCCTGTTTCATGCGTTCTTCGTGTCATGTAAGTTCTTATGTTCAGGTGCGTCTACGTCGTTTGTTGTTTTGTAGTTTGTTAAAGTGTTTTCGTGTTTTTTCGTCTTGAATTTAATAAATCATGTCATCTCAAGAAGCTGCATTTTGGTTCAATCCTTGCTCCTCCTCTTCGGATGAAGAGGAGGAGGAAAGCCGTTACAATAATAGAACTATGCCAAGATGTTCAAAAATGTTCATAAGTGACAAGCATGGTCAAATAATAATCATGAATAAATGTCAGTTGGCTTTTCATAGCCGATCATTAAGAGTTGAAAACAGCAGGTCTGGGACAGGTGGCGGTTCCATAACCGCAGGCAGAACAGTTGAAACTGGAATAGCAGCAAGGCCAGGCGGACTGGGGACAGCAAGGAGTCACCACGCCCGGTAGTCCCGACGTATGGTCCTAGGGCTCAGGTCCTCCGAGAGAAAGAAAGAGAGAAGGAGAAAATTAGAGAGAGCCAAGATTTTCAAAATGTTCATAAATGACAAGCATGGTCAAATAATAATCAGGAATAAATGTCAGTTGGCTTTTCATAGCCGATCATTAAGAGTTGAAAACAGCAGGTCTGGGACAGGTAGGGGTTCCGTAACCGCAGGCAGAACAGTTGAAACTGGAATAGCAGCAAGGCCAGGCGGACTGGGGACAGCAAGGAGTCATCATGCCCGGTAGTCCTGACGTATGGTCCTAGGGCTCAGGTTCTCAGAGAGAGAGAAAGAAAGAGAGAAAGAGAGAATTAGAGAGAGCATACTTAAATTCACACAGGACACTGGATAAGACAGGAGAAGTACTCCAGGTATAACCAACTGACCCTAGCCCCCCGACACATAAACTACTGCAGCATAAATACTGGAGGCTGAGACAGGAGCGGTCAGGAGACACTGTGGCCCCATCCGAAGATACCCCCGGACAGGGCCAAACAGGAAGGATATAACCCCACCCACTTTGCCAAAGCACAGCCCCCGCACCACTAGAGGGATATCTTCAACCACCAACTTACAATCCTGAGACAAGGCCGAGTATAGCCCACAAAGATCTCCACCACAGCACAAACCAAGGGGGGGCGCCAACCCAGACAGGAAGATCACGTCAGTAACTCAACCCACTCAAGTGACGCACCCCTCCTAGGGACGGCATGAAAGAGCACCAGTAAGCCAGTGACTCAGCCCCTGTAATAGGGTTAGAGGCAGAGAATCCCAGTGGAGAGAGGGGAACCGGCCAGGCAGAGACAGCAAGGGCGGTTCGTTGCTCCAGAGCCTTTCCGTTCACCTTCACACTCCTGGGCCAGACTACACTCAATCAAATGACCTACTGAAGAGATAAGTCTTCAGTAAAGACTTAAAGGTTGAGACCGAGTCTGCGTCTCTCACATGGGTAGGCAGACTGTTCCATAAAAATGGAGATCTATAGGAGAAAGCCCTGCCTCCTGCTGTTTGCTTATAAATTCTAGGGACAATTAGGAGGCCTGCGTCTTGTGACTGTAGCGTACGTATAGGTATGTACGGCAGGACCAACTCGGAAAGATAGGTAGGAGCAAGCCCATGTAACGCTTTATAGGTTAACAGTAAAACCTTGAAATCAGCCCTTGCCTTAACAGGAAGCCAGTGTAGGGAAGCTAGCACTGGAGTAATATGATCAAATTTCTTGGTTCTAGTCAGGATTCTAGCAGCCGTATTTAGCACTAACTGAAGTTTATTTAGTGCTTTATCCGGGTAGCCGGAAAGTAGAGCATTGCAGTAGTCTAACCTAGAAGTAACAAATGCATGGATTAATTTTTCTGCATCATTTTTGGACAGAAAATTTCTGATTTTTGCAATGTTACGTAGATGGAAAAAAGCTGTCCTTGAAACAGTCTTGATATGTTCGTCAAAAGAGAGATCAGGGTCAAGAGTAACGCCGAGGTCCTTCACAGTTTTATTTGAGACGACTTTACAACCATCAAGATGAATTGTCAGATTTAACAGAAGATCTCTTTGTTTCTTGGGACCTAGAACAAGCATCTCTGTTTTGTCCGAGTTTAAAAGTAGAACGTTTTCAGCCATCCACTTCCTTATGTCTGAAACACAGGCTTCTAGCGAGGGCAATTTTGGGGCTTCACCATGTTTCATTGAAATGTACAGCTGTGTGTCATCCGCATAGCAGTGAAAGTTAACATTATGTTTTCGAATTACATCCCCAAGAGGTAAAATATATAGTGAAAACAATAGTGGTCCTAAAACGGAACCTTGAGGAACACCGAAATGTACAGTTGATTTGTCAGAGGACAAACCATTCACAGAGACAAACTGATATCTTTCCGACAGGTAAGATCTAAACCAGGCCAGAACTTGTCCGTGTAGACCAATTTGGGTTTCCAGTCTCTCCAAAAGAATGTGGTGATCGATGGTGTCAAAGGCAGCACTAAGGTCTAGTAGCACGAGGACAGATGCAGAGCCTCGGTCTGACGCCATTAAAAGGTAATTTACCACCTTCACAAGTGCAGTCTCAGTGCTATGATGGGGTCTAAAACCAGACTGAAGCATTTCGTATACATTGTTTGTCTTCAGAAAGGCAGTGAGTTGCTGCGCAACAGCTTTTTCTAAAATTTTTGAGAGGAATGGAAGATTCGATATAGGCCGATAGTTTTTTATATTTTCCGGGTCAAGGTTTGGCTTTTTCAAGAGAGGCTTTATCACTGCCACTTTTAGTGAGTTTGGTACACATCCGGTGGATAGAGAGCTGTTTATTATGTTCAACATGATGACTCCTTGCTGTCCCCAGTCCACCTGGCCGTGTTGCTGCTCCAGTTTCAACTGTTCTGCCTGCGGCTATGGAACCCTGACCTGTTCACCGGACGTCCTACCTGTCCCAGACCTGCTGTTTTCAACTCTCTAGAGACCGCAGGAGCGGGTAGAGATACTCTTAATGATCGGCTATGAAAAGCCAACTGACATTTACTCCTGAGGTGCTGCACCCTCGACATCTACTGTGATTATTATTATTTGACCATGCTGGTCATTTATGAACATTTGAACATCTTGGCCATGTTCTGTTATAATTTCCACCCGGCACAGCCAGAAGAGGACTGGCCACCCCTCATAGCCTGGTTCCTCTCTAGGTTTCTTCCTAGGTTTTGGCCTTTCTAGGGAGTTTTTCCTAGCCACCGTGCTTCTACACCTGCATTGCTTGCTGTTTGGGGTTTTAGGCTGGGTTTCTGTACAGCACTTTGAGATATCAGCTGATGTACGAAGGGCTATATAAATAAATTTGATTTGATAAAAGTAAAAATATAGTTTCGATTTTTATTTTACGTCAGAGGTCAGTGATAAAGATCTAATGATTCGAATATTGTGTATGATAAGTTGTTCTATTTCATCTTCTGAGCATTTAATTGGCCTGTAAAAGTGAACTCTTTAAGGCACGTGTCAAACTCATTCCATGGAGGGCAGAGTGTCTGCGGGTTTTCGCTCCACCCTTGTACTCGGTTGATGAATTAAGGTCACTAATTAGTAAGGAACTCCCCTCACATGGTTGTCTAGGTCTTAATTGAAAGGAAAAAACAAAGACCCGCAGACACCCTGCCCTCCGTGGAATGAGTTTGACGTCCCTGCTTTAAGGTATACTATGTTTCATCTAAAAGATAAGAGTATTGTGAAATACTGTCTGTTATCCTTCTAAAGGGCAACTAACTCTAGGCCATTGACATCAACTTTCAGGTGGTGCACAAGAATAAACAATTCATGGCGCATTGATGGATGTTCTGGATATTTGTTAATACCGTCTCTAATACCACAATGTCTTTCTGAACCACACAAACATCAGTGCGGTAACAATGTAGAGGATTTGATGTGGCGTTGAAATGTAGACAGAGGAAAAGTACCAAAGTCTAAATATTTTGGATCTAAAAACAGTAATTTGGGAAATGTTGAAAACATTTGGATGTGTGAAAGTCCATGGGCTTGATTACTGTAGGGCAGCAACCTACTACAGTACTAAGCACATACTATCCCTTACCTTGTCACTGAGGAGCCTAGAAACACATGTATTAAATTATCTGTGTACTACAGGATAACGGTGTTAACTTCTCTTGCCTCATGCCGCCCCCATCTGGCCAATAATAGTAGTGTGCATTTGTTCTATATACCACCACTGACCATTAGTCAGTGGGCATTCCGAGTCTTTCCTTCAAAATGCTTAAAAGTCGGTCTAGAAACATTAATATTTTTCAAATATCCAATCCAAAGCCCAAAAGGTAGGCTACCATTATGACAGATTGTGAAGCGCACGTTCAAATACATTTTTACCTGGCCAAATTATTAGATGACGGGTTTTTTTACGCATTGAACTAGATTGATGTGCTTTTCTCACAATTTATTGTTTCTGCATTTTGGATTTACCCTCTTTGGATAATAATTTTGTAAGTAATAGCAGTATGCAAATAAGGGAGCCAAATGAATGGCTCTTTCACTGATGCAATTCAGTTCCCCACACCAAAAAGATCTATTCAAAAAGAGCCGTTCGTTCGCAAACGACACATCACTACTGACCATACATTCTTCTTGACAAAGGGGTCACAGTAAAATGGTCCATGTTGTTTGCCTATTGACAGTCTTCTAGGGGGTATTTTTAAGTAGTCCAATCTGTCTGAGTCTACTTATCAATGATTGTGTCCTGTCGTGGCAAGAATTAGAGTGGAAATTTTGATCGGTCAAAGATGTTTCCTGTTTAATGGGGAAACAAACAAAAATGTTGACTACTTTAATACACATAAGTGAATTTGTCCCAATACTTTAGCTCCCCTAAATTTGGGGGACTATGTATAAAAAGTGCTGTAATTTCTAAACAGTTCACCCGATATGGATGAAAATATGCACATTAACCTCATAGTCATTATATAATTTCAATTTTCCCCACAATTGTCATTGTTCCAATACTTTTGGAGCTCACTGTATATGTTATCATCAAGAAGAATAAACAACTTTCCTGTATAATGTATTATGCATTAGAGTAGACTTAACTCTGGAAAAAAAGAGTTTCTGAAATCCTAAAACCCAGTATTAAATGTGCTATTCTAGCAAAGCAAACCTGCTTTTGAGTAAGCACTATGATAGTCAGCATTTATTCTGTAGTTATTAGGCATTCCTCCGTTTCCTGGTATTTGTCATAATCTTTTCCTATTCTTATTCCCCTGTTTAAAGCAGCAAAGTAGCCTATTAGTATAATTCAAGTAAAATCATAACTGAGATTTTAACTGTTTAAATGGAAACACTATAGCATGCAGCTCACCGATATTACAGCATTTGTTGAACTGATGTTTTTTCTGCCATCATGTACACGTTGTAGGCTTTTACTGCTGAGGTAGGCTACCATCCCCCGCATCAGGCTGACCCAATTGTCCCTTGGCAGAGGCCATGTCACACCTCTGTGTTAAGGACCAGGTTGCCAGGGAACTCAGTCAGCTGAGCTGGTCAGCCAAGGAAAAGGAAAAGCTGAGGAAAAGCCTCCATCCTGGACTTCCTTAACGTGTGTTAGTGCGTCACTAACCATACGACCACTTACACTATCACTTCGACGACTACCATCGGTCCAATTCCTATCGCTGTGTGTGAGTGTGCCTGTCTATCTTGAGTTTGGAATAAAGCACGTTCGGCACATCTGTCTCCTAATGGTCATTATCCGCTTTCTAACAGAGGCGCTCGGACAGTTGCACCTATATATTAAACCAGCACCTCTATCGGAGTCCACCACCAGTTGGTGGCTCTCTTTTTCATTAGGCCTAGTGTCAATCTCATATCTGGTTGTAATTTTGGCCTTATATCCCTTAAAGCCACTCTAAATCTTCTTGCAAACATCTGAGTTAATCTGAATTAACATTTTAGTTAGGTTTGAACTCAATAGACTTCACTCATATAGAGGCTTATGAAATGTTACTTAATTGACCTCTATATACATATTCATAGGCTATAGCCTATCTATATAGACCTCTAATCGTAAATGTTATTTATGGATAGGAAACAGCCTAGAAATAGATATTTCAGAATATTATAGCATGAAATCAAATCAAATTTTATTTGTCACATGCTTCGTAGACAACAAGTATAGACTAACATTGAAATGCTTACTGTTAATGAACCAAGTGTGTCTGTCTGTTAGTCAGTTCCATCTATGTAGAATATATAGGTCTAGTATAGATAGGTGAGTTGTATAAAATAATCAGATTCATGAAAATCCTTTCATATCATGAGATCCAAATCGACTGACTCTGGTACATTCTGTTCGGTCCTTGCTAGCAGATATCCTTTGGACATCCAACTCTGACATCACTGAAGTTGACATTTAAAAAGGTTAAGGTTAGTTAAGGGTTATGGTTAAGGTTAGAGTTTAGGGTATGGACATCCCAAGGATCCCTTATAGCACTAACCCTTTATGTTCCAGCAAGCAGTGCATGCCCATAGAGATAGTTAGAGGACTCATATTTATATCTGTGCCATTATAGCACCTGTGACAGCATGGGGAGCTCTATTGAGACTAGAATCCATAGGAATCCTCACCCAATTGACTACTTTGACTACTTCGACATGGCGGAAGCATGGTGGAAACCCTCAATGGCGCTGCCCATGCTATAATAGCCATTTTGGCCACTAGAGGTCTCTATCATTCTCTGTGTGGATGCCGGACATTGGAGGAGCCAACCTGGAGCCAACTTGTTATAGAACTGCACGTCACCCGTCCCGCTCCCTCCGTGTATTGTTTTGCACTCTGGGAAATGGTGATCCAGTCAATATCTCCTGTGAAAGGCAGAATAAAGTGTTTGTAACAAAGACACAGGGAGTCAGGAAGCAGGTGGTAAGTTTAATAAAAACAAACAAACGTAGCTACAGGAACAAGAGTAGCGTCTGAACATAAACCAGAAACAATACTGCCTGATGGGTGACAACAACAGAGTGCTAGATAAAGGAGTGATGAAGTCCAGGTGTGCCTAATGAAGGTTGCCAGGTATGCATAAAGATTGGTTGCCAGGACCGGTGGTCAATAGACCGGTGATGTTGAGCACTGGAGGGAGCGGGAGTAGACAAGACAGTGTTCCATAAACAAGGGATACAAAAAAAAATTTGATTCAACAATTAATTTGAGATGTTTGAGGTTTTTCTTGGCTAAACGCGTGAGAGAATTAATTGGAAAAAGTTGAATGTTACTTACGTCACATGTTGGCTTACTGAGTTGCTCAATGAAAGGACAGTACGGTGTCTGCTCGCTGTGTAGATCTACACAAAATTAAACGGTAACAAAATATATTTATTTTAATTTCAGATATCCCTCTCTAATAATTATAAATTATTTTTCATAAGAAACAGTTGCCTTTGTTTGACCTTCACTCAAAAAGTGTCCGCAACTTATATTTTATAGGCTACTGGCCTTTCTATGGTTGAATGATGATATATATTTATTGCTACATTGTTACAAGCTCTGATAAGAATTGTTAAATTGCTACAATCTACGATATATTTTCTAATGTAAAGATGACGTCAAGGTTTCACTGTACTTTCCAATAGAACACCATGTCACTGACATTTGAACTTATACTTCAAGTCATTAATCATTCATTTAGTATTGTAGGTTTTACAAACTCAAATACTGAGACCTATATCCCAATATTTTCCAAGAATATGATTTGCAGCCTATTTAATGTCATTGATGTAGTGAGACAATCATTGTGAATAACATATTTTCTAGATTTATGTTATAAAGTAACTCTCGGTAATTCTCTCCAAATTTTTCTGATTTCAGCGAAGATGTCTGCAGTTGAATATGATAAAGGAGAGTCAAACTGTATGCGAAAGGCAAAGGAGGATCCTTTTGTTGCAATTAGTGATTAGTATACAACACGCACACGCACACACACACACACACACACACACACACACACACACACACACACACACACACACACACACACACACACACACACACACACACACATATACATCATAGTTTAGTTATCTCATGCACGTCTATGATTACATCACCAAATGAAAGCAAGATATGAACATGCACATACAGTAGCCTACTATACACAGTCAAAATGTGTTGTTATTTTGTACTGTTGTATTGATGTTGATAATGACTGTATGTCTTCAAGTGTCATTGTCCTATAGGCCCAGTTGTCCTTTCATATTCTGTACTCTACTTTCTCTGTTGTTGTTTTTTGCATTCAAGGAATGGCAGGATTTTTTACCATCGTGGGCTACAGACTGTTCAAGTTGAAGATCTGTGGATGCATGAAGATGTCAGTGCACCTTATCCACATGGGTGTAATGGCTCAAGGATTTGTGGTGGGAGCTATGACCATTGGTATGTACAGTTTTACATGCCATTGGAACCCGTTGACACATGGGGGCTGTTTGAGGAAGCAAGATCAATGAGTTAGCCAGCTGTCCCGGAAAATCTGAAACAACTTAATGTTTTTGAGAAATATAGACATGAAATCGGCATGGTATAATTATCTCTTGTAACTGGCATTTGTCAACCATTTGTCAACAGACGGTGGGATACGACAACTAACGACGGACTTTGCTCTGGTGCACAGATTTTCCACCACTGATCATTTGGACAAATCACAATTTTGCAGGACACATTTGGCACATAGACTTGCCTATAACTTGGAAAGAGAGGAGGGTGGAGCTACCGCCTTGCTTCCGCTCCTTGTTCTAGTATCTTTTCTAACACGTTTCAATTAATCGAGCACCTGACTCATTTACGCAACATTTTAGTTCTGGATTTCTGAGATTAGGTATAATTGACTCGACATCCTAACAATGCATTTGCAAGTTTAGCTTTCAAAATTAATCTGAAAATCAAGAGATATATTTGACTGCTTTCAAAGTTAGCTGGCTAACATAATGATCCTGCTTTCTGGAACATCCCAATGGTATTAAAATTAAAACCTGTATATTTAGACAATGAAGAAAAATATAAACGCAATATGCAACAATTTCAAAGATTTCACTGAGTTACAGTTCAAATCCAGGCTGTATCACATCCGGACGTGATTGGGAGTCCCATAGGGCGGCGCACAATTGACCCAGCATAGTCCTAGTTTGGCTAGGGTAGGCTGTCATTGTAAAAAATAATTTGTTCTGAACTGACTTGCCTACTTAAATGAAGGTTAAATTTTAAAAAAATAAGGAAATCAGTCAATTGAAATAATTTCATTCGGCTCTAATCTATGGATTTCACGACTGGGCAGGGGTGCAGCAATGGTTGGGCCTGGGAGGGCATAGGCTCACCCACTTGGGAGCCAGGCCCAGCCAATCAGAATGAGTTTTTCCCACAAAAGGGCTTCATTACAGAAATAAATACTACTCAGTTTCATCAGCTGTCCGAGTGGCTGGTCTCAAACGATCCCGCAGGTGAAGAAGCCGATGTGGTGGTCTGTGGTTGTAAGGCCGGTTGGAATACTGCAAAATCCTCTAAAACGACATTGGAGGTGGCTTATGGTAGAGAAATTAACATTCAATTATCTGGCAACAGCTCGTGTACATTCCTGCAGTCAGTATGCCAATTGCACGCTCCTTCAAAACTTGAGACATCTGTGGCATTGTGTTGTGTGACAAAACCACACATTTTAGTGTCCTTTTATTGTCCCCAGCACAAGGTTCACCTGTGTAATGATCATGCTGTTTCATCAGCTTTTTGATATGCCACACCTGTCAGGTGGATGTATAATCTTGGCAAAGGAGAAATGCTCACTAACAGCGATATAATCAAAATTTGAGTACAACATTTTAGAGAGATACGCTTTTTGTGCGTAAGGAACATTTCTGGGAGCTTTTATTTCAGCTCATGAAACATGGAACCAAAACTTTAAATGTTGAGTTTATATTTTTGGTCATTATATACAGTACCAATCAAAAGTTTGGACACACCTACTCATTCAAGTGTTTTTCTTGAATGAGTAGGTGTGTCTATCATTTGTTTTTCAACACGACAATGACCCAACACACCACAAGGCTGTGTAAGGGCTATTTGACCAAGATGGAGAGTGAAGGAATGCTGCATCAGATGACCTGGCCTCCACAACCACCCAACCTCAACCCAATGGAGATGGTTTGGGATGAGTTGGACCGCAGAGTGAAGGAAAAGCAGTCAACAAGTGCTCAGCATATGTGGGAACTCCTCCAGGACTGCTGGAAAAGCATTCCAGGTGAAGCTGGTTGAGAGAATTCCAAGAGTGTGCAAAGCTGTCATCAAGGCAAAGGGTGGCTACTTTGAAGGATATAAAATATATTTTGATTTGTTTAACAATTTTTTGGTTACTACATGATTCCATATGTGTTATTTCATAGTGTTGATGTCTTCACTATTATTCTACAATGTAGAAAATAGTAAAAATAAAGAAAAACCCTTGAATGAGTAGGTGTGTCCAATCTTTTGACTGGTACTGTATATACAGTGACTTCGGAAAGTAATCAGACCCCTTGACTTTTTCTACATTTTGTTACGTTACAGCCTTATTCTTTTTATATATATATATATCTCAGCAATCTACACACAATACCCCATAATGACAAATCGAAACGTTTTAAAAATATAAAACAGATATTATTATTTCCATAAGTAGTCAGCCCCTTTTTTCGAGCTCAGGTGCATCCTGTTTCCATTGATCATCCTTGTTCATACAACTTCATTGGAGTCTTCATTGGTAAATTCAATAAATTCAAAAAACTTCATTGGTAAATTCAATTGAATGGACATGATTTGGAAAGGCACACAGTTGACAGTGCATGTCAGGGCAAAAACCAATACATGAGGTTGAAGGAATTTGTCCATAGAGCTCCGAGATAGGATTGTGTCGAAGGCACAGATCTGGGGAAGGGTATCAAAAGAATTCTGCAGCATTGAAGGTCCCCAAGAACACAGTGGCCTCCATCATTCTTAAATGGAAGATGTTTGAAACCATCAAGACTCTTCCTAGAGCTGGCCGCCTGGTCAAACTGAGCAATCGAGGAAGAAGGGCCTAGGTCAGGAAGGTGACCAAGAACCTGATGGTCACTCTGACAGAGCTCTAGAGTTCCTCTGTGGAGATGGGAGAACCTTCCAGAAGGAACAACCACTTCTGCAGCACTCCAACAATCAGGCCTTTATGGTAGAGTGGCCAGACGGAAGCCACTGCTCAGTTAAAAGCAAATGACAGCCCGCTTAGTGTTTGCCAAAAGGCACCTAAAGACTCTAAGACCATGAGAAACAAGATTCTCTGGTCTGATGAAATCAAGATTGAACTCTTTGGCCTGAATGCCAAGCGTCACAAAACCTATCACCATCCCTACGGTGAAGCAGAGTGGTGGCAGCATCCTGTTCCAGAGTGCTCAGGACCTCAGACTGGGGCGAAGGTTCATCTTCCAAAAGGACAACGACCCTAAGCACACAGCCAAGACATCGCAGGAGTGGCTTCGGGACAAGTCTCTGAATGTCTTTGAGTGGCCCAGTCAGAGACCGGACTTGAACACGGTCGAACATCTCTGGAGAGACCTGAAAATACCTGTATAGCAACACTCCCCATCCAACCTGACAGAGCTTGAAAGAATCTGCAGAGAATAATATATTTTTGTGTCTACACACATTACCTTTTTTGTGGAATGTATCCACATTTTGATCGGATGTGGTTGGAATGGTGTGTAACGTTACAACCACCAATGTACAGACACAAGCAAAATACTAATATTTTGGCACAGTGTTGCGGGGTTTGTGGCGAAATACACTATATATACAAAAGTATGTGGACACCACTTCAAATTAGTGGATTTGGCTATTTCAGCCACAGCTGTTGCTGAAAGGCACACAGCCATGCAATCTCCATAGACAAATATTGACAGCTCAGTGACTTTCAACGTGGCACCGTTATAGGATGCCACCTTTCCAACAAGTCAGTTAGTCAAATTTCTGCCCTGCTAGAGCTGCCCAGTCAACTGAAAGTGATGTTATTGTCAAGAGGAAATGTCTAGGATCAACAATGGCTCAGCTGTGAAGTGGTAGGCCACACAAGCTCACAGAACGGGACTGCCGAGTGCTGAAGCACATAGCGTGTAAAAATCGTCTGTCCTCAGTTTTAACACTCACTACCCAGTTCCAAACTGCCTCTGGAAGTAACATTAGCACAACAACTGTTTGTCAGGAGCTTCATGGAATGGGTTCCCATGGCCAAGCACGATTGCCAAGCGTTGGCTGGAGTGGTGTAAATCTCGCTGCCATTGGACTCTTGAGTAGTGGAAACGCGTTCTCTGGGGTGATGAATCACGCTTCACCATCTGGTAATCCAACGGACAAATCTGAGTTAGGCAGATGCCAGGAGAACGCTACCTGCCCTAATGCATAGTGTCAACTGTAAAGTTTGGTGGAGAAGGAATAATGGTCTGGGGCTGTTTTTCACGATTCGGGCTCGGCCCCTTAGTTCCAGTGAAGGAAAATCTTAACGCTACAGCATACAATAACATTCTAGACAATTCTGTGCTTCCAACTTTGTGACAACAGTTTGGGGAAGGCCCTTTCCTGTTTTAACATGACAATTCCCTGTGCACACAGTGAGGTCCATACAGAAATGGTTTGTCGAGATCAGTGTGGAAGAACTTGACTGGCCTGCACAGAGCCTTGACCTCAACCCCATCGAACACTTTTGGGATGAATTGGAACGCCGACTGCGAGCCAGGCCTAGTCGCCCAACATGAGTGCCCGACCTTACTAATTTATTTTGTGGCTTAATGGAAGCAAGTCCAAGTGTTTTAACATGTCGTGGAATGCCTTCCCAGAAGAGTGGAGGCTGTATTGTCAGCAAAGGGGGGACAAACTCAATATTAATAACCATAATTTTGGAATGAGATGTTTGACGAGCAGGTGTCCACATACTTCTGGTCATGTAGTTTATGCCCTAAAACAGATTTGGCCACTCATCAAATCAGATTGTATTTGCCACCGAATAGAACAGGTGCAGACCTTACCATGAAATGCTTTCTTACAAGCCCTTAACCAACAATGCAGTTTTAAGAAAGATAAGAGTTAAGAAAAATATTTACTAAACAAACTAAAGTTTTTAAAAAAGAGCAACAATAAAATAACAATAACGAGGCAATATTCAGGGGGCACCGGTACCGAGTCAATGTGCGGAGGTACAGGTTAGTCGAGGTAATTAAGGTAATATGTAGGTAGGGGTAAAGTGAAAGGCCAAATCTCCACTGAAGTTGCTTACCAAGAAGACAGTGAGAGGCCGAGTTACAGTTTTGATTTAAATCTACTTCAAAATCTATGGCAAGACCTGCAAATGGTTGTCTAGCAATGATCAACAACTAATTTGACAGAGCTTGAATAACTTTGAAAAGAATAATGGGCAAATGTTGCTCAATCCAGGTGTGGAAAGCTCTTGGAGATTTACCAAGAAAGACTCACAGCTGTAATGGCTGCCAAAGGTGCTTCTACAAAGTATTGACTCAATGGTGTGAATGCTTATGTAAATTAGATATTTTTGTATTTCATTTTCAATAAATGTGCAAATATTTCTAAAAACATGTTTTCACTTACTCATTATGGTGTAGACTTGCATGTGCCACCGCTTGCGTTCTCCCCAGCTCCATGCTCCCCCCCACCTGTTGCGCGGTGCGTGCCTCCAAGGAGGAACACGTTGCCATGGATACACTAGCGTTCGATCGGACGAGGAAGTGTACCAATACCAAAACAGCTCTACACACGTTTCGTGAACTGTGAAATGTCAAGCTTATAACCACAGATATCTCAATTGTTCAGCAACCTGTGTATTGTTATGTTGTAGCTCAACGCAGAACGTTGTTTCAAAGGTGAGTTTAAACTATTCATTTACATCTCCTGCCTATAACAGCTAACGTTCGTTAGCTAAATTAGCTAAACTAGTTAGCTAACCTTAATAACGTCCTTAGCCAACGCCGGGCTATCTTAAAATATGATGCTAGTGAGGTTTAAAACCTCTGAGACTAGGCCTAAGCATACTTTACACGAAGTGAATTGTTAATTACTAAAACATATTTTGTTTGGATGTAGGTCTAGTGTCTTGTAACCATAACCACCCCACCCCTCCTCTCTCCACCAAGTTACAGTTTATACAACCGTTGTAGACCGAGGTCAAATTTGTTTTAGGATATTCGGTGAATATTAGGTTTTCTCTCATCAATAACTATTGAACAAAGCATGCCATGGCTATAAAGATGGTATATTCTGAATCGGCTGGATGGAGAAATATCCACACCTTTATTATTATTTTTGTAATAATACGATTTCGGATTTCAATCTTCAATAGCTCTTATACAAAGTGTGCCATGGCTATTAAAATGATATGTTCAGAATAAGGGAAGGATGGACAAAAATCAAAAGCTTTATTTAGGTAGATTTATTTCTTCCTTTTTTTTGTTTTTAGCTTTCAATCTTCAATAGCTCTTACACAAATGGAGAGATTGTTATGTGCCAAGTGTATTTCATTTTTTTTATAATACATTTGCAAAAATCTCTAAAAACCTGTTTTCGCTTTGTCATTATGGGGTATTGTGTGTAAATTGATGAGGAAAACAGTTAATTTAATCAATTTCAGAATAAGGCTGTAACATAACAAAATGTTGAAAAAGGGAAGGGGTCTGAATACTTTACGAATGCACTGTATACTTTTCTTAGTCATTGCACGCTTTGTGTAAGAGCTATTGAACATAAAAAATTAATACAAATGCAATTTCTAGAGAGAAAAAAGCAAGGGAGCTTTGTCCGTCCTCCCCTCATTCTGAATATGTCATTGTCATAGTCATGGCACGCTTTGTGTAAGAGCTAATGAAGATTGAAAGCTAAAAATAATAATACAAAAATACATTTCAACCAAAACAAAGCCATGGATTTTTGTCCAACCTCCCTGATTCTGAATATTTAATTTTCATAGTCATGGCACACTTTGTGTAAGAGCAATTGAAGATTGAAAGCTACAAATAATAATATAAAAATAAATTTAAACCAAAACAAAGCTGTGGACCCCTGACTCAGAATCTACCATCTTCATAGTCATGGCATGCTTGATTCAATAGCTATTGACGAGAGAAAACCAAATATCTACCGGATATCCAATATAAAACACATTTTACCTTGATCTGTTCTAGCTCCTGTTTGTGTTTCATGGAAATTAGCACGTAACTGGAACCTTACACATTGACATTTCAAATTCAGGTCTATCTGAACTGTACCTGCCTATGTAACTACCATGTAAATACATATCATTAAGAATGCATTACATCATTTAAATGGCCCCCAAAATAACAGTGTTAGTTAGCTAACTACCCTTTTTTGTTCTGTCAGCCAAATTAAGTGTTAACATTTATTTTCAACACCAAGGGACTGCAATTTCTGGGTTGGACATTTCTGTACAACATGGAAGAAGATGATGGACTAAAGGATAACCTTCGTCTACAGTTCCAGGCTCTGCAGGAGCAGCAAGAGAAGCGTCTCCAGAGAAGACTAGAGAAACAGAAGAAGGAGCAGAAGGTCACTGAGATCCAGGACAATCTGAACCTGTCCCAGCTAGACATTCATCACGCGGATGATTGTAGTAAAAAGTGAGCTCTATGAAATATTATTAGGTTAGGTCTATATTATTAAAGTTAGACAAAGTTTCCTCCCCCAATACAGCCTAACATTATGCTTACCATAGGCATTGTAGCATTATGAATTAGTTATATGTACCTATCTCATTATTACCCAAATGGATTAATGTTTGGAGCAATTGTTTTGGACAAAGCTTTCATTAGCTTTGAAATAGCAATTGTAGCACAATGCAAGTTGTGGGTCTTTAGGGGAGAACTTTCATAAACCTAAATATGACTGTTGTTATTGTCGTTTGTAATTGGAGGGAATTTATCATCCTCCATATTAAAATGTTGACTTTAATGGGTTTTTAATCCCCACAGGCTGTTACAGAATGAAAATGAACAGTTACAGGGCCAGGTGAGGGAGCTGAGGGATGAAAATGGCCGACTATTCAAACTAGTGAGCGAGAAAGACTTTGAGATTAAACATCTGAAGAAGAAGAGGGAGGAAGACAGGCTGGCTTTAGCAGGTATTGTACAGTATATGAAAACTTGAATGAACAAATCATATTTTGGGTTGATAAGATTTGGATTTGGCTACATTCAGAGTAAAATTATGATATATATTTTTGTCAATGTTTTATTATTACTTTCAGAGCTCCATTTGACTTTGGGAATGTTGTCTAAAGTGGCATGTGTCCTTTTTTATTGATTTTATGACTATCTTGTCCAAGGCACATCTGGCTTGGCGGGTGATGCGGCAGCTACCAAGATTGTTGAGCTTTCTAAGAGGAATCGAGAGTTTGCTTCTGAAATGGAACGAGAAAAAGTTAAAGCAAAACAAACTAGCAACAGAGTGAAAGAGCTTGAGAAAGAGGTAAATGGGATGTTTAAAGAACTTATCATTTCACATTGCTATAACAAAGAATCAACAACTGTAACAAACCCAAATTCCATCTCATATCCAGTCTGTCAATTGACAATGACATTTGGATACAAAATCCCAATTTTATACATAAATGCCCGAGACTTTCCACTTCTTGACCCAATCGGCCATTTGTCAGCGGTATTGCTTTATAGACTGATGTAAGCTCTTGACTGGATGGGTAAATAATTAAAATAATTGCAGTTATGCTAAATCCTCTAGCTCCAGGCTGCTTTGTTGCTTAGACCTCCTGGGAAGAAGATGGATGTAAAGCCACAAGACATGAGGTCATCCCAGGACTTCCAGGAGGTAATTAGTCTTAATGACTGATCATCATTTTTAAGCCGTGAACAAATATGAGCCAATACTCAAGGGAACTCTGCCACATAGAAATGCTTATGTTGTTGTAGCAGTTCAGCAAAAACATTTGTTCATGTTTATTCTAAGCAAACCTGGCAAACTGTATTTGTGTCAATATTGTGTCATTTCAATGACAGCTATGACTGTGTTCCTCTCACCAATAGAACAGTCCAGTGGTAAAATCTCTACAGGAAAAACTATCTGCTGCCCAATTCAAGATGACAGAATATCGAAACCAGATTCAAGCTGTCAAGCAGGAATTGAAAATAGCTCAGAAGGTACGTATACAGCCGTTTGTTAAAAGTTCAAACATTTCAAAGGTTATGGCATACTATTCCAGGCATGTTTTTGTTCCTACTGTAGGTGTTATCCAGTGAGGTAGGAGAGGAAGTCAGCATCCAGCAGCTACTGACCAGCCCAGGGAACTGGAGAGGTCGCTCCCAGCAGATACTGGCTCTCCAGATTAGGGTGAGCTGACTGCCTGCTGTCATTGGAAGAACTTTCGAGGCACAGAATATTGATCACACAATAAGCTGGTAAAATACATAAATGGTGATTTGTAGACTGCAATGTAGCCATCTTAATGTTTCTCTGTTGTTTTTTTGTCCCCAGGTTCGGGACCTGGAGCAGCAGCTGAGCCAATCATCTCAGAGGAAGCAGCCGTCATTCGTCAGCGTGGAAGAGGAGCTACTGTGGGGCGGGGCCCTGCAGAAGACACCCCCCCAGGACAGGAACCTCAGCTACATCCGCAATATGGAGAGGGAGAAGAGAGAAACTCTGGAGGTAGGAAGAGCCAGACTTGATTGACAATTGTTTGACAGTTCAATCAAACCTGCATTGTGGTATTCACACCGTAGCTCTTTTGAGATTTTGAGGTTTAATTGAACTCCAGCCTTAGTTTTGCTTCTCTCCTCCTGGCATGTGTGGTTAGAGGATGACGGGGGACTATGATTCCCTCATGAAGGACCACAAGGATGTGAAGAAGAAGCTGGAGGGCTCCAAGGCCAGAAACAAAAACCTGAGCACTGAGGTGAAATCACTGAAGGCCCAGATCTCCACCCTGCTGGACAAAGGAAAGCATGATGATGAGCTGGTGGATGCCTTACTGGTATGTTAGCAGACCTCGGTTCAAATAGTTTTCTTTGAACTGCTTAGGGCGTTTGATTGAGCCTGTCTCAAATGCCAGATGGGCATGGTTTGCACTTTTGCGACTTTTCCATTCTATAGATACGTTTCAAATACTAGTATGAACCCATGTACGGTATATCATATTAGAACTTTGAGGGCATCATGGGAAGAATTTCAACCTGAGTTAAGCTCTAAATGGAACATAATTGCCTTTTTATGCACTTTTCGCTCTACGCATATTCTGACCTTGAACTTAAACATGAGAATAGCATGCTATTCACCTGCTATTCGTTTGGTGTGAAGATCAATGAAATGAAGGTGTGTCGGAGGTGTGTCTACAGATAAACCGTATTCGGACCTTGACTTCATTCCCTCATAATTCCACCACCTTTACGTGCAATGAAGCAATGAATAAGGTTGCGCAACCTGTCGGTTCCAAGTGGAACAACATCTACTTTCTTTTTTTCTGTAAGAAATAACACCATCCTCCATGCATTGTAGTTTACAAATAGATAAAATGAGTAAGCCGTTTGGCTAAGGCGATTGTAAATATAAATGACAATTGTTTTAGATCCTTATGATCGCTGGAGACCAGTCATATGGCAGCAAACTGAAGCATATCAACATATCACCTTTTCATCAGTGAAGTTTATGAAATGCTGGCTTTATAACTTGCAAGGATGACATTTGGAGACCCAATCTATAGGCTTCTGTGGCCGTACAGTATAGCGCCAAACCTACCTATTTGATTTCTAGAATGTTTTAATTATATGTCCAGACTGATTTCTAGAATGTTTTAATTATATGCCCAGACTGTTCACTGTATTGTTTACTTTTTGTATCATGTTAAAAATCACCCACTATCGGTAGCCACCGTCAGTTATACCCAAATACTATTATTATATACATTTATAACTGTCACTTTGGTGTTAGTATCCTTACATTTTGCAACATTCCATTACATCGTTAGTTTACCTTTCTTTCCTCTTGTCATGTTCGTGTGGTTGCTCCTGAGGATCTCTAGCAATAGTGGGTCATATTAGGCTAACGCATAACAAGCAATAATTTGGGACATGTAGCCTATTTGAGTAATTATGGAACGCACACCATGCGTAGCAGTTTAAACCTGGACCCTGGCGCACGGTTCACGACAACTGTACCATTGTCATCACAGGTCTCTGATTAGTGAGGATTACTATGGTAGATTTATAGGACTACTGTTCAACCCCTATTGTACACTTTTCTCACCTTCCAATATTTCATGGATTGAACAATTAAATATGGCAATTTCAGGGTGAATCAAACCACTGTATTTTTTATTCACCAACATATTTTGTGAGTAATGGCTCTCCAACCCTGTTTTTTAGAAATGATTCATAAATACTTTCCTAACCCTAAATAATATACATGATCAGAGTATTTTTACATATAAAAAAGAGATATGTATTTTCATGGTTTTCTTTCATTGATCACTTATATTCTGAACCGTTCTCTCTTTATCTACTTCCCCAGAGTCAGGTGAACTCGTAGATACCATTTTTATGTCTCTGTGTGCAGTTTGAAGGGAGTTGCTAACCTGCGCTAGCGCAATTGCTAACTAGTGTTAGCACAATGACTGGAAGTCTATGGTATCTGACACTGGGGAAGTAGATATATTTGCCAAAATCCCAAGGATCCCATATTTTCAAGTTCTCATAACATTGTCTCAGATGGATTACATCTTCATTCATCGGATTGATCTATAATTGAACGAGTTCCTGCATACAAATACCTTGATATTTGGATTGACACTGAATTATCGTTTGAAAAACATATGAAGGACATTGTTAGATTGAAAAAAGTTTTTTTCTTTTGTTTTTTACAGAAACAGACCTTGTCTCTCACTAGTCAGCAAGAAGCAGTCAACCTTTCTACCTGTATTTGACTATGGTGATTCTATTTATCAAAGTGCAGTTGCCTTTTTCATAGCACCCATCGTTTTATCACAGGAGCGTTTTATTACTCTTTACTGTATTCTTTACTAAAAGGTTGGCTGGACCTCTTTGAAGTCACGTAGATCACATCATTACTCTCTTTTTGTTTACAAAGCCCTGCTCCACAAGCCTCCGACTTACCTAACTTCACTATTAAGATTTAAAATGACAAGTTATCAAACCCGTTTACAGGGTTGGTTATGTCTGGAGACTCCTTTGGTGTCTGCAGAGTTAGGTAAGTCAGCTTTTAGGTTTCTTTATTCCACATGTTTGGAATGATCTCCAAAATACATTTCAAATAGATGCGTTAGTGTCCTAGGACAGTTCAGGCAGGGGACGTAGGATTTTTATAATGAAGAATGTGTTTGTTTTAGTTGACTGTGTTTTATGTATATTGTGTAGATTTATGTTTGTCTGTGCAATATGTGTTGTGCTGTATTTTATTTGTTTTATATTGTATTTTATTTTTGATGTATTTTATGAAATATATAGGGCTCCCTTGTAAAAGAGACACTGGTCTCAATGGTGACTCCCTGATGATTAAATATAGGTAAATAAATAATGCTGTAGACCTACTGCATTTGCCAACATCAAATACATATACATATCACAGAATAATCAGTTTGATGCATCAGTTACTCTTAGTTAGTAATATGCTGATGCTTCACTTCACTTACCAACACATACAGTAGTACACATACGTTTCTAGAGTGAAGTGTCCCTTGACTTTTACTCCCCTAACCCTAACCCTGTCCCCTTAATCCTGTCCCCTGTCCCCCTAATCCTGTCTCCCTCTCCACCTGTCCCCTGCCCCCTCTCCTCCCCCTGTCTGTCCTGTCGTGAGTACTGTAGAAGCAGCAGAGCCAGCTGCAGGAGGTGCTGGGCAGGCTGAGCCAGCAGGACGCGCAGACCAAGGAAAGCCAGCAGAACCTGGGGCAGCAGCTGAGCAGCGAGGCCCAGAGACACACATCCCTCATTCAGCAGCTCAAACACATGGTCTCCGAGAGGGAGGCCAAAGTGAAAGAGCTGGAGGACGAGATACAGCAACTGTCCTTAAAGGTAAACTGACTGTGATTCTGCAAGGAGATAAAAATACTTTTAGTGATGTCAGTGCTATTGACTGAGACTTTTGGCTTCAGCGTTTTGGGCTAGTTCCATTTATTTTCAGTTGCTTCCAATATAGAAAAATGCTTTATGGTCGCATTTTTTAAAATGCAACTGACCTATGGAATTCAGGACTGGAATTTAAACAGAATGGATTTTGTAAATGTGTTGCAGAGAGAGGAAGGCGGTCAATCAGGCCCCAAGACTACCCCTGGCAGTTTCTGTCCTTTGACAGCAGGGGGAGACAGCAGTAAGAGGATTAGCTCAGCCCGGTATGTGTGCAAGTGGGAGTCATAAATATAAGATATTCTTGTGTCATAAATGTCAAATATTATAGTACATTCATGAATATATGACTCATCTACCTTGCCTACAAATTATTCAGTTATCAGTTGATAGTGTCATTGAATGTGCAATGACTATATTGATATATTATTTATCTAAATGTATGTTTTTTTCTCTCTCGTGTAGTTCAGTATCTAAACTTGGACATAAACTAGTGGAGTCAGCAGCTGGGGTCAGTTTAGAGGTCAGGTAAGTCCTCCATAACATCTGGTACAAATCATCCGATCTTTTTAACTGTTATTCGATGTATAGTAAAACCTGTTTGTGGTGGACTACACCTACTGATACAATTTACCACTACTATCTCAGAGATGCAGGAGCTCCTTCGGGTTGTCAGAACTGTTCAGAGGAGGTGAGGTACCTGAAGGCAGAGTGTACAGAGTTTCGGACCCTTTGTGAGGCTGCCTGTGTGGAGAGAGATAGGCTCCTAGAGCTAGTCAAGCTCCAGCAATCCAGGTATTACATACAGCAACTACCAATGGATTTCATTTCTGAAACACAAATTTCCGGGTGTATTGTGTGCATTACATTAGTTTAGTTTATTTTCCTAGAGCTAGTCAAGCTCCAGCAATCCAGATATTACATACAACAACTACCATTACATACAGCAACTACCAATGGATTTCATTTCTGAAACACAAATTTCCGGGTGTATTGTGTGCATTACATTAGTTTAGTTTATTTTCCTGTCCTTTACTAAATCATATGGGTGGGTGTTTAGATTGCTAATATTGGGTGTGTGCCTTTTGTAATTTTTTATTTATTACTGCTTTCAAACCATTGCATGAGTGTTTTCTCTCAACCTCTCTGTTAACCTTTGTGTTTACACATCTTTCCGGCATGGAAATGTAAGCCTCCTATATAAAAAGAACACAGCATTTTAAAATGGGCAGGTTTTTGTCCTGGTATGATTGGGATATAGTAGTAAGAGACTGGGCTGGTGTGTTTGATGTGACAGGGAGGAGGAAGGGAAGCAGAGGTGCCTAGGGGCAGAGCAAAAATTCCATGGAGAACGCAGAAGGGCCGTAGCCCTAGAGCAGCAGCTAGAAAAAGCAAAGCTGGATCTGGGCAAAGGATTGACTCCCAGACAAACTAGCAACAAGGGCACTGGAGGTAAGTCTCAGGGTAGGCACACTGATCTATGACAGTAACACAGTGACAAGACTGAGAATGGGATTTATATTGATCCATAACTGCTACTTCTGTCTTATTTTTGTTGTTATTTGTTTTCTACCATCCCAGGAGCCTCGTCTAGTGGGAGACAGAGGGAATCATCATCCCCTCGAAGCCCTCCTGACCTTTCCAGGGAGGCCCAAGTCATTGAACTAAGTACCCAGTGAGTCTGACTTAGTGTTTTTTTGTCTTCTGTTCTGTCTCTCCTCGAACTCCTGGGGGGTGACCCTGTCTGTCACAGTCTGGAGATACAAACTGTCAATCTATGTTCAATTCTAATAAGATTGAACGTCTTCAGTGAGATTACACCCAAGAATAGAGAATATAACATACTAGAAACTCACATGAGTACTGAGTATGACGTACTAGAAATACTGTACATGTACTGTATGAGCCCAATTGGGAGTCAAATACATTGTACATGTATACATTGGAGTTTTACTTTCTATGAAGAATAAGAACAGCTCGAAAAACGCAGAGGGTATTCATACATTACAAACTCCTAAATGACTGAAGCACACAACCATGTTGACGTGTTGTGTGTTTCTCTCCCTCTGTCCCCCAGACTGGCGGTGCTGCAGGGGGAGAACGAGGCTCTGAGGGCTGAGCTGAGGAGCACTCTCCAGGCCAAGGCTGAGGACCTGCAGCTCTGCAGTGACATGATGAACCAAGTCAAGCACGTCTTTCTGCAGGCGCTGCGACAACACAAGCAGGACAGAGACACAAACCAGGAGAATTAGTTAGCTAGCTGTATTAAAGGCCCTGGCTGCTGAACCTGCTGGACTTTAACCACGTCCCCAAAAAACCTTAAGTTCCTCTTGTCCAGTCATATCAACTCTGAGGAAGGACAGGAATGGAGCAGACCTGTCTGCTTCAGCAATACAATGTAATTACTGGTTCCTGGTTTCCTGACTGCTTCCTGCTAACTCTGTTGACCACGAAAAGACAAAAACCTGCTTTGATTGCCCCCATGTAGTGAATATGAGCAAGCCAATCAAAGCCAACTTGGCACCTGCCGACCAAGAGGTTTATCAAATTTGACATGAAGATGTCACACAGTGGTTCCTACTGTTGATTGCATGACTGGTCAGTGCATATAGAATGTGTCTGCATTATTTGATGTGTATGCATGGACTTGTTCATAGGTGTTTTTCTTTTCTAAATGTCACTGTCATATCAAAATAGTGTCGTCGTCTTAGCACCTGTGTTTGTAAGATTTAGTACAGAGGGCCGCAGTGTGTTTGTAAGATATAGTACAGAGGGCCGCAGTGTGTTTGTAAGATATAGTACAGAGGGCCGCAGTGTGTTTGTAAGATATAGTACAGAGGGCCGCAGTGTGTAAGATATAGTACAGAGGGCCGCAGTGTGTTTGTAAGATATAGTACAGAGGGCCGCAGTGTGTAAGATATAGTACAGAGGGCCGCAGTGTGTAAGATATAGTACAGAGGGCCGCAGTGTGTTTGTAAGATATAGTATAGAGGGCCGCAGTGTGTTTGTAAGATATAGTACAGAGGGCCGCAGTGTGTTTGTAAGATTTGGTACAGAGGGCCGCAGTGTGTTTGTAAGATATAGTACAGAGGGCCGCAGTGTGTTTGTAAGATATAGTATAGAGGGCCGCAGTGTGTTTGTAAGATATAGTATAGAGGGCCGCAGTGTGTTTGTAAGATATAGTACAGAGGGCCGCAGTGTGTTTGTAAGATATAGTATAGAGGGCCGCAGTGTGTTTGTAAGATATAGTACAGAGGGCCGCAGTGTGTTTGTAAGATATAGTATAGAGGGCCGCAGTGTGTAAGATATAGTACAGAGGGCCGCAGTGTGTTTGCATGTGTTTGCAACATGTGACAATGAAATATAACATTATTTTTCACTGTCACAGCTAAGATGCTAATGTTTAGTTAGGGCTCTATTCAATCCACATCGCTGAAGATCTGCTTCATAACACATTGACAATTAAAGGCAATGTTCCCTGCTGTCTCATAGACTGCATTCACGGTAAACGCTGCATATCAAATCACATTTTATTTGTCACATACGCCAAATACAACAGGTGTTGTACAACAGGTGTTCACCTTATAGTGAAATGCTTACTTACAAGCCCATAACCAACAATGCAGTTCAAGAAATAGATTTAAGAAAATATTTAGTAAATAAACTAAAGTAAAAAAATAAATAATAATAATCAAAAAGTAACAATAGAAAATTACATAACAATAACGAGACTATATACAGGGGTACTGATACCGAATCAATGTGCGGGGGTACAGGTTAGTCGAGGTAATTTATAAAGTGACTATGCATAGATAATAAACAGCAAGTAGAGGCAGTATAAAAACAAAATGGGGGGGCGTCAATGTAAATAGTCCGGGTGGCCATTTAATTAATTGTTCAGCCGTCTTATGGCTTGGTGGTAGAAGATGTTCTTGGCGCTCCGGTAACGCTTGCCGTGCGGTAGCAGAGAGAACAGTCTATGACTTGGATGACTGGAGTCTTTGACTATTTTTTTTATGTCGGCTCAATCTGAAATGACCTTTAAGTTTCAACTTGGATCCTCCGAGATACTTGTATCCAGGCTACAGTATCACACATAAATATTTAACAGCCCCAAACCAAATAGTAAATAAAGTAAAGTCCCTTAATAGTTTAACATTATTCAAAGCTATCGCGGCTAATCACTTCTGACTTAAAACCAGATGTGGGGGAATAGTGGTTGAAAACGAATGTAGACTTTAAGCTACACAAACCCCCCACTCTGCCACTCTATACTGTCGGTTCCTTAGAGCATGTTCCCAATGCTTACTGTATATACAGTGATCCCCAAAACTATTGGGACAGTGACACATTTTTTGTTGTTTTGGATCTCCACTCCAGCACTTTGGATTTGAAATGATACAGTGACTATGAGGTTAAAGTGCAGACTCAGCATTAAATTGAGGGTATTTTCATCCATATCGGGTGAACCATTGGAAATTACACCACTTTTTGTACATAGTCCCCCCATTTTAGGGGACCAAAAATATTGGTACAAATTCAATTACATGTGTATTCAAGTAGTCAAAAGTTTAGTATTTGGTCCCATATTCCTAGCCCACAATGATTACATCAAGCCTGTGACTCTACAAACTTGTTGGATGCATTTGCTGTTTGTTTTGGTTGTGTTTCAGATTCTTTTGTGCCCAATAGAAATTAATGGTAAATAATGTATTGTGTCATTTTGGAGTCACATTTATTGTAAATAATAATAGAATATGGTTATAAACACTTCTACATTAATGTGGATGCTACCATGATTACGGATAGTCCTGAATGAATCGTGAATAATGATGATTGAGAAAGTTCACCCGATAAACGGTTCACCTGACATGAATGAAAATACCCTCAAATTAAACCTAACAGTCTGCACTTTAACCTCATCGTCATTGTATCATTTCAAATCCAAAGTGCTGGAGTACAGAGCCAAAACAACAAAAAATGTGTCACTGTCCCAATACTTTTGGAGCTCACTGTATATATAATATATGACCTGTGCATCTCATTCCACTAGTGGATTCCAAAAAGCTGTCTACTGGACTGTGTATCCTTGTGGGAGTTGCCCCTACCCCTAACCTAACATCCGAGTTATTTTCTTACTATGTTAGCCAAAAGGATTTCAGCAGAACCCCCTGCTCCCTCCCTCCACCCCTCCACATCACGCTTAATTTAAACCCATGGCTGAGTTAGTGTGCTGCTTGAAATACCACACTATTTCTCCCAGAACCCTGTGGGAGATTGGCGGGTCCCGGCTGGACTGAGCGAAAGAGAGAAAAAGTGCCACAAGACAAAAATATCAGACTTTGGGACGTGATGAAGAAAGCCTTTATACTGCGAGAAACAAAAAACTGCTTGTGTTGCAATGCACACCTCCTAGGATTGAAGGTGAGGCACTCTCTCTATGTAGTGTTCTACTACCAGCGTTTTAGTTAGCTGTGACTATGACTAGGTAAGACAGCAAAGGGCTTTACTTGCTACTTTTGGCTCTCACTGCAACGGTGCTGGTTTTGTATAAAATAAACTTCACAGCTTTTGTTGATGGAGCAAATAGATGTTATATCCAATAAATGCATCACAACAATACAGAAACATCCTCAAACGATGTGACTACTCAGTGGATGATGTGTGCATTCTCAGTATTCCTTAACAACCCATTTACATTTGACACTTGTGCTGTACCAAACATGCATGATCATGATTGGAATCCCCTTTCAAGTCAATCTGCACAAATTAAACCATAATTTCCTCTAAAGTTATTGCTCACTTCAGCTAGTGACTGGCAGCTCATATAAGTAGCTAAGGAATACAATGATATATGATATTAAATTGTATTCATATGCAACTTAAATGAGCTGTCAGTCACTCCTGTGTCACCAAGGAATCAACAAACCCCTATGTAGCCTTAGTATTAACATGCCTATTCCTGATGGCTTTAGAAATTAAAGGAGTGTCGTCACTTTCAAATAAATTACATTTAAACCAAACAGTTTTTATATTGTTGTATGAAAGTTGGATTACGCAGAAAGGTGTAGATTTATTCCAAAATGCCCAATAACCCACCAAGCCAAACACAAACTTGTGTAAACACAGCAGTACATCAACAGGCTGACCTATTTGTCATTCCAGGTTTCAATGACTCCTTTCTCCATCCTTCTCCTCAGAGGTATTCCCCCTCGTTCTGGACCAGTGCTACCTCCAGGCCATTGACTGCATCCAGAAACTAAAGTCAACAACCCAAGCTGTGAACGCAGAGGTTAAAGTTAGCCGTCAGTATTTGAGGGATACTGTGTATGTGTGTGTGTGAACATTTCTCTAGGCCCTGAAAACGAACGGACAGTATGTGTGCCCCTCTATGAGTCCATTCATTCCCACTGTAGCAACTTTCTCATTTACATGCAATGGAAAGAAAATAAACACGCTGCTTCAGCTGACTCCTAATCTGTTCATTTACAGTAAGTAGGGAGGAAAGCAAGCCAAGGCCGTGGTTTTACAACAAAGGTGTAGGCTACACTGTAACAGAAAACACATTTATATGGTAATGTTAGGTATTATCAACAGTGAAAAGAACTAACGTTTTACTGCAGCATGCTGTAAATTATGGTGCATTGTGGGAAAATTGTTGTATTTCAAAATGTACTGCAATTCCACCCCACGGAATACAGTACTGTACCTTATCTTTGGAGTGGCAAAACCATTTTGACCACTAGTGGGTGCATGGTATTGTTGATTCTGGCTCATTAATATATTTTAAGGTGTGCCTTGTAAGATAATATATTTGTTGCACCTGTGAGTGAGAATGTACCAATTTAACTCGTGTAGTTATAGTGCCCCTTCAATATAAAATGTATAGATGGGTTAGCTGACAATGTGCAGGGTCCCAATTTACGTTCAGTGCATGTCACTAGATGGCAGTATGGTCAATTCTGTTTCCATTTTCGACCCCTGATGAAATGAGGTTGACAATGAATTATCACTTAATTACCATTTCATCTGATTTCACTGCAGACAAAATATATTAATTTGTGCAGCTTTATTTTCTATACAAAACAATTATCCCTTCAGTTGTCACTTTTTATTCATAGCCTCCCACTGGGCAAGATGTCAATTCAGCAACTATTCCACGTTGGTTCAATGTAATTTCATTGAAATTACGTGGAAACAACATTGATTCAACCAGTGTGTGCCCAGTGGGCTTTGTGTTCCAGACTAATCTTTTAACATGTACAGCATGTACTGCTTTAATTTCCAGGAAGAACACATTTCTCAAAAATAATCAAAGATTAGATGTTTTCTGAGCATTCACCGAATGGCAAATGTGCCAGCCTACAAATAAACACATTTATTCTGAAAATGAATGGAAGCACAACATTTTGTGTGATTTACCAATTTGGTCAAATTGTCAGTGGGCGCACACCTTGTCAGCTAAACCCAACTCTACCATAGTAGCCTGTGACAGAAGCTACTATCATAGTAATCTTTATGGAAAATGACCATTTAACCTATTTCACTGAGCAGACTCCACACACGTTAATACCAATACTCTCACTCATGTTAAAGTGGCATGTACTTTTCATGGCTGAGGATTTAAGGATGATCAAGCTGCCTGGAAGTCTGAATCACTGACTTCTTTATGTCTGCCACAGGAATTGCCATAGCCACTGACGCAGAAGTCCTTTTTACCCCAGTTAATGTCTGAAAGCAGCCAAGAGTCATCTCTTATCAAGTTAGGCAGGGTAGATGGGAATCAGGCCTAGCAACCATTTTCGCTCAACTCCTCCGCACACTGCTCCATGGCACCACACCGACAGATGTCTGGCGGATATGACCGGTGTTGTGTTATATCACGGTGCCATGGCAAAACAGATACAGGGGGTCTTGTTTATGACAGGAAGAGTACCATTTAGGGAATACTCTCTTTTACGTTTATATTTTAGTCATTTAGCAGAAGATATTATCCAGAGCAGTGGTTCGTTCCCAAACTTTTTATAGTTCCGTACCCCTTCAAACATTCAATCTCCAGCTGCGTGCCCCCTCTAGCACCAGGGTCAGCGCACTCTCAAATGTTGTTTTTTGCCATCATTGTAAGCCTGCCACACACACACCTTATACGATACATTTATTAAACATAAGAATGAGTGTGAATTTTTGTCACAACCCGGCTCGTGGGAAGTGACAAGAGCTCTTATACGACCAGGGCACAAATAATAATATATTAATAATCAACAATTTTGCTCTTTATTTAGCTATCTTACATATGAAATCTTATTTGTATATCAAAAATGGTGAATAACTCACTACAGGTTAATGAGAAGGGTGTGCTTGAAAGGATGCACATAACTCTGCAATGTTGGGTTGTATTAGAGAGAGTCTCAGTCTTAAATCATTTTCCACACACAGTCTGTGCCTGTATTTAGTTTTAATGCTAGTGAAGGCTGAGAATCCACTCTCACATAGGTACGTGGTTGCAAAGGGCATCAGTGTCTTAACAGCGTGATTTTCCAAGGCAAGAACCTCTAAGCGCAGCCCTATCCAGAAATCTGGCAGTGGCTTCTGATTAAATTCAATTTTCACAGAACTGCTTGTTGCAATTTCGATGAGGCTCTCTTGTTCAGATATTGGTAAGTGGACTGGAGACATGGCATGAAAGGGATAGCGAATCCAGTTGTTTCTGTCATCCGTTTCGGGAATGTATCTGCGTAATTACGCACCCAACTCACTCAGGTGCTTTGCTATATCACATTTGACATTGTCCATAAGCTTGAGTTCATTTGCACACAAAAAAATCATACAATGATGGAAAGACCAGTGTGTTGTCCTTGTTGACACAGACAGAAAAGAGCTCCAACTTCTTGATCATAGCCTCAATTTTGTCCCGCACATTGAATATAGTTGCGGAGAGTCCCTGTAATCCTAGATTCAGATCCTTCAGGCGACAGAAAACATCATCCAGATAGGCCAGTTGTGTGAGAAACTCATCTTGCATGCGGTCAGACAAGTGAAAATGATGGTCAGTAAAGAAAAGTTTAAGCTCGTCTCTCAATGAAAAAAAACATGTCAATACTTTGCCCCTTGATTACCAGTGCACTTCTGTATGTTGTCAAAGCGTTACATGGTCGCTGCCCATATCATTGCATAATGCAGAAAATACACGAGAGTTCAGGGACCTTGCTTTAACAAAGTTAACCATTTTCGCTGTAGTGTCCAAAATGTCTTTCAAGCCACCAGGCATTCCCTTGGCAGCAAGAGCCTCTCGGTGGATGCTGCAGTGTACCCAAGTGGCTTCGGGAGCACCTGCATGCACACGCGTTTCCATTCCACTATGTTTCCCTGTCATGGCTTTTGCGCCATCAGTACAGATAACAACACATCTTGACCACCAAAGTCAATTTGATGTCACAAAGCTGTCCAGTACTGTAAAAATATCCTCTCATGTTGTCCTTGTTTCCAGTGGTTTGCAGAAGAGGATGTCGTCCTTAATTGACCCTCCATAAACATAACAGATATATTCTAGCAGCTGTGCCAGCCCCGCCACGTCTGTTGACTCATCCAGCTGTAACGCATATAATTCACTGGCTTGTATGCGAAGCAGTAATTGTTTCAAAACATCTCCTGCCATGTCACTGATGCGTCGTGAAACAGTGTTGTTTGATGCAGGCATTGTCTGTATAGTTCTTTTGGCCTTTTCCCCCAGCATTGTCAGCCATTTCCGCGGCAGCAGGAAGAATTAAGTCCTCCACAATAGTATGGGGCTTGCCTGTCCAAACCACTCCGTAGCATACCATATAAAACGCTTCTAGTCCCTTCTTATTAATGGTATCTGTCGCTTTTATACATGTCTTACTACTCGAAAGTCGTCTTTATTCTCGCTCAAAAAACTCTGTGGCTTATTTTTCTAATTGTCATGTTTCATTTCTAAATGTCTGCGCAAGAGTGAAGGTTTCCCACGAGAGAGTAACGGTTAATGTGATTGGATGTTAATTATTTGACTCAGCTACCTGTATTTGACATTGTGTTGTAATTTCGCTGAACACTAGATGGTTTAATTTTATTTTTGGCAGTAAAACGAGGCTACTCAGGCAAGAAAAAAACCTCACCCAAATGTATAGCCCCGTTGGAAAATATAAATGTACTGTTTGAAAATGTGAAGAAGAAAAAAAAATATATATATAAATATATATATCTATAAATATTTTTTTTCAATTATAGTAATCTGAATCACACTTTTATTTGGCGTACCACCGACGGCATTGCGCGTACCCCTCTGGGTATTTTGGAAAGAAAAGAAAGAAGGGATACTGGTCTGTAGTTTTCAGAGTGGACGAGTGTTGGTTTCTTGAGGAGTGGAGCAACTCTGGCCATATAGAAGTCAGAGGGTCAGTGATGAGTTGATGAGGGAAGTGATGAATGGAGTGTTGGTTTCTTGAGGAGTGGAGCAACTCTGGCCATATAGAAGTCAGAGGGTCAGTGATGAGTTGATGAGGGAAGTGATGAATGGGAGGTCTCCAGAGGTAGTCTGGAGAAGGATAGAGGGGATGGGGTCGAAAGGGCAGGTTGTCGGGTGGCTGCAGGATTTCACCTGGAGAGAGAGGGGAGAAAAAGGTCAAGTCGTAGGGTAGTTCTGTGTGAGTGGGACCTGTGGACTCAGTAGGCTGAGTGAATGAGGGGTGGATGTCAACCTTTTTTTCAAAGTGGTTGACAAGGTCTAAAGTTATTTTCATTTGTATTTTAAGAATATAGCCTAGAGGTATTTTTTTAAAGTTTTTGCATGTTTCTCTTGATATTTTCTTTGGTTATTTTGGCTTCTTAAGCTCTATCAGGCATCCTAGGCACTAAGAAAATAGGGTTCCTCCAGTATTCTTTGGGATTGGTGAATGGTTCTGTGTGGAACAATAATGAATATAGCCTATAGAATTTTAACAATACTGTTTGATATGGCTAAGCAGAAAAAATGACCCTTTACGGTTCTTCAAAAGGTTATTTCTAGAACCTTTGAGATTGAGAAAGGTTCTTTATAGAACCATTCTTCATAATGGTTCTATAAAGAACCATTAAATAGGGTTCTATTGTCACGGCCGTCAAAGGAAGTGGACCAAGGTGCAGCGTGGTGAGCGTACATTTTCCTTTTTATTTAGTAATGTCGCAAACAAACTATAAACAATACAAAACGACTGCGAAGCTTAAGAGGGCTACAGTACCCCAAACAAAGACAACTTCCCACACAGAAAGGAGGGAAAAGGGCTACCTAAGTATGGTTCCCAATCAGAGACAACGATAGACAGCTGTCCCTGATTGAGAGCCATACCCGGCCAAAACAAAGAAATACAAAAACATAGAAAATATAACATAGAATGCCCACCCAAATCACACCCTGACCAAACCCAAAATAGAGACATAAAAAGCTCTAAGGTCAGGGTGTGACAGTACCCCCCCCAAAGGTGTGGACTCCGGCCGCAAAACCTGAACCTATAGGGGAGGGTCTGGGTGGGCATCTATCCGCGGTGGCGGCTCTGGTGCGGGACGTAGACCCCGCTCCAACTCTGGCTCACCCCACTTTGGCGGCGCCTCTGTTGCGGGGACCCCCGTCGCCGACCCCGGACTGGGGACCCTCGTAGCGGGCCCCGGGCTGGGAACCCTCGTAGCGGGCCTCGGACTGGAAACCCTCGTAGCGGACCCCGGACTGGGCACCCTCGTTGCGGACCCCGGACTGGGCACCCTCGTTGCGGGCCCCGGACTGGGCACCCTCGTTGCGTGCCCCGGACTGGCCACCCTCGTTGCGGGCCCCGGACTGGGCACCCTCGTTGCGGGCCCCGAACTGGGCACCCTCGTTGCGGGCCCCGAACTGGGCACCCTCGTTGCGGGCCCCGAACTGGGCACTCTCGTTGCGGTCCCCGGACTGGAGACCCTCGCTGGAGGCTCCGGACTGGAGAATGTCGCTGGAGGCTCCGGACTGGTGACCGTCGCTGGAGGCTCCGGACTGGAGACCGTCGCTGGAGGCTCCGGACTGGAGACCATCACTGGAGGCTCCGGACTGGAAACCCTCACTGATGGGAGGAGACGTATAGACAGCCTGGTGCGTGGGGCTGCCACAGGGCCCACCAGGCTGGGGAGACATACAGGAGGCCTGGTACTTAGAGGAGGCACAGGATGAACCGGGCTGTGGGGGAGCACTGGAGATCTGTTGCGTAGCCTTGGCACCACTTTTCCAGGCTGAATGCCCACTTCTGCTTTCGCTGCCTCAAGTTCCTCCCTTGGACGGCGATACTCCCCAGCCTGCCTCCAGGGTTCCTTACCGTCCAGGATCTCCTCCCATGTCCAGGAGTCCCTTTCACCACGCTGCTTGGTCCTTTGGGGGTGGGTAGTTCTGTCACGGCCGTCTAAGGAAGTGGACCAAGGTGCAGCGTGGTGAGCGTACATTTTCCTTTTTATTCAGTAATGTCGCCAACAAAAACTATAAACAGTACAAAACGACCGTGAAGCTTAAGAGGGCTATAGTACCCCAAACAAAGACAACTTCCCACACAGAAAGGAGGGAAAAGGGATACCTAAGTATGGTTCCCAATCAGAGACAACGATAGACAGCTGTCCCTGATTGAGAACCATACCCGGCCAAAACAAAGAAATACAAAAACATAGAAAATATAACATAGAATGCCCACCCAAATCACACCCTGGCCAAACCCAAAATAGAGACATAAAAAGCTCTAAGGTCAGGGTGTGACATCTATGTACAGAAGCCCTAAAAGGGATTCTAACCACCCTTTTTGGAGCTATATAGAACATTTTATTAATGGTTCTTTATAGGACCTTAGGAAAAGGGTTCTTGATAGCATCCTAAAGTTTCCATTTCTAACCTTCAAGAAAAGGTTTCTGATTATCACAGCTGTGACTAATGAAGTTACATTTTATTATATTCTATAGGTTTCCCAAGTCTCTCCCTGTAGCATGCGGAACCTAACTTGCTGATACTAATAAACCACAGGACCCTGAACAGCTTCTACCCCCAAGCCATAAGAATGCTAAACAAGACTGCTAAATAGTTAGTCAAATGGCTACCCGGACTACCTCCATTGACCCTTTTTTGCACACACTGGACTCTACCCACACATTCACACATACTTACACTGACACCCCAACATGCACACACACACACACACACACACACACACACACACACACACACACACACACACACACACACACACACACACACACACACACACACACACACACACACACACACACAGATGACGTGTTCACACATGCATACTGACGCTACACACACACGACAGTAGGTTGGTGGCACCTTAATTGGGAGGACGGGGTCATAGTAATGGCTGGAACGGAATCAATGGAATGGTTTCGAACTCATTTAACACGTGGTTCATTAAAGACTCATTGTTGTTATTCGTTATTCAATGTGCATTTATTCCTTGTGTCAGTATTTCTATTTGAATTTTATACTTATCTTTAACTCTGCATTGTTGGAAAATGACCCATAAGTAAGCATGTCACTGTTAGTCTACACCTGTTGTTTACAAAGCATGTGACAAATAAAATGTGATTTGATTTGATTTAATGGAAGGAGTCTTCAGCATGCTGGCGTTACTGGGAACAACACATCGAATCAGCTGTGCTACAGTATGCCTACTAATCATTGTGAAATGTTCGTATATGTCCAGTGTGTAGCCTTTGTGAGACATGCAGTCTGAGTTCAAGTGAGGTAGACAAGAGGCAGATATAATTATTATCAGGAAGTGTTAGTAGGAGGTGATAGGAGAGAAGCAGGCAGACATGCTGTCATTGTGCTTTTGCGTATCCATCTATAACAGCCCCACAATAGCAGGTAGACTAGTGTTTCGTGTCTGTAATGCTTTTACATGTTTCATCTGATTAAATCTATTTCAGTTTTCAGAATCGAACACAATGGATTATGGGGTTTTTGAAGATTTCACTGAATTATAGTAGTGATGCGTTTTTTTGACCCGTCCCACAAAGGAAAATCACCAGTAATGACCCTTCAACCAATTTGCTGGTGTCATTTAGGTCATTTTAATCCAATTATTCTCCCATTGAAAGCCTTGTTCACATTTCAGTTTGAAATGACTCAAATCCTATTTTTTCGCATATTCGATTCTAATTTGATATTTTTCCTGCATTCTGAACACCCAAAAAGCACATAGAATCCGATATTTCAAGCCACATTTCAAACTACCTTCGTAGGGGGTTTGAAGCCAGATCGAAATCTGATTCCTGTCCATGTGACGTATCTGAATGGTCAAATCAGAATTATTTGCCCATAAGTGATTTTTAGACTGTCATTTCACATATCTTGAAAATGGCCTATGTGGCATCGATATGAGTCAGAAACATTTATTATAGTGTTAAAATTGACTACAAAGTGTAAATAGGAGAATTTTGGTCATAAAGTCAGTCATGTCTAAAAGGGCGTTTGGAACATTCGTGCATCACAACAGGTAAATGAAGGTTGGGCTTTGATTTTGCAGTGTCCATTTGTCCTCTAACATGGGGTGAACAGCTGCAGTGATTGCTCTGTATCCAATAGCATAGACAGTGAGTCAGACCTGCCCAGTAGCTCTGACTTTGTTTACATAAGACAACACGTGTCACATCTTTTAACTTAAGAAATACTGCACCAAACACCTTAGTTACATGTAAAATTGTGCAACTAAAACACCCTAGGCAAAAACATAAAAATGTATTTCCAGATTTCTTGAGTTATCTTAGATTCATTCTGGTTATTTTGAGGAAGTGAAATTGGCTTCCGCATCTACAGTGTCTCATCGGCAACAAACATAATTAACCATACACGGAATCGGTCAGGAAACACACCTCCATGACTGAAATCTCGTTTTTGTAATGAGCAACAAAAAAAACTCAGACCAATTGGGGTGTTCAGTGGCTCTTTAACAAAAGTCACATCTCAATAGTTGGTCCAGGTAAGTCATGACACAACACAAGAGGTAAGTGGGCCTTTCCTTTATTGTTCTCTATCGCTCCTCTATTGTTCCTCAAGCAAGAGGGGAGGCCGATGACATCATGGATTCCCATCTGACCAACTTGAATGCCCTGCTCCTTGAACTTTGCAGTTGTGTAAAAAAAAACGATTTAGCTCAAAACATATTTTTTGTACCCTTTAGTGTGTGTACTTTAATGTATTTATGCTTGGGAGATTCGCTTTCCTATAGTAAATGTTAACTAATAGCTGGAGGACGTCTGTTAACCTCTTTCATTTTGTGTTCCAGGTGGCTGCCCAGAGGTATTGATGCAGTCACAGGCATGGAGAATCATTCGTGTCAGAGCTAACACGGCAGCGATGTTGGGCCATTTGACATTCCCAAACCCCAAGGGGATCATTAAGATAAGCTTATTGGTATATCCTAGGACACAAAACACTCCAAATGGATTGCAGTTATTTACCACATTGTAAGCTAATTGCATGTCAGAGAGAGGTATTGGATCATTACAAAGACTGAGAAAAGAAACTGTTGGACACCTTTATGAAATCTTTAATTGTGGTTTGTCTTACATGACAAGATGCAACCTACAGATGAAGTTGGAAGTTTACATACACCTTAGCCAAATACATTTAAACTCAGTTTTTCACAATTCCTGACATTTAATCCGAGTAAAAATTCCCTGTCTTAGGTCAGTTAGGATCACCATATCATATATATATATATATATATATATCATATCACATATCATCATACACCACTTTATTTTAAGGATGTGAATGTGTAATAATAGTAGAGAGAATGATTTATTTCAGCTTTTATTTCTTTCATCACATTCCCAGTGGGTCAGAAGTTTACATACACTCAATTAGTATTTGGTAGCATTGCCTTTAAATTGTTTAACTTAGGTCAAACATTTCGGGTAGCCTTCCACAAGCTTCCCACAATAAGTTGGGTGAATTTTGTCCCATTCCTTCTGACAGAGCTGGTGTAACTGAGTCAGGTTTGTAGGCCTCCTTGCTTTTTTAGTTCTGCCCACAAATGTTCTATAGGATTGAGGTCAGGACTGTGATGGCCACTCCAATACCTTGACTTTGTTGTCCTTAAGCCATTTTGACACAACTTTGGAAATATGCTTGTGGTCAATGTCAATTTGGAAGACCCATTTGCCACCAAGCTTTAACTTCCTGACGGATATCTTGAGATGTTGCTTCATATATCAACATAATTTTCCAACCTCATGATGCCATCTATTTTGTGAAGTGCACCAGTTCCTCCTGCAGCAAAGCACCCCCACAACATGATGCTGCCACCCCCGTGCTTCACGGTTGGGATGGTGTTCTTCGTCTTCCAAGCATCCCCGTTTTTCCTCCAAACATAACGATGGTCATTATGGCCAAAAGGTTCTATTTTTGTTTCATCAGATCAGAGGACATTTCTCCAAAAAGTGCGATCTTTGTCCCCATGTGCAGTTGCAAACTGTAGTCTGGCTTTTTTATGGCGGTTTTGGAGCAGTGGCTTCTTCCTTGCGGTGCGGCCTTTCATGTTTTGTCGATATAGGACTCGTTTTTACTGTGGATATAGATACTTTTGTACCTGTTTCCTCCAGCATCTTCACAAGGTCCTTTGCTGTTGTTCTGGGATTGATTTGCACTTTTCGCACCAAAGTACGTTCATCTCTATGAGACAGAACGCGTCCCTTTCCTGAGCGGTATAACGGCTGCGTGGTCCCATGGTGTTTATACTTGCGTACTATTGTTTGTACAGATGAACATGGTACCTTCAGGCGTTTGGAAATTGCTCCCAAGGATGAACCAGACTTGTGGAGGTCTACAATTTTTTTGCTGAGCTCTTGGTTGATTTCTTTTGATTTCCCCATGATTTCAAGCTAAGAGGCACTGAGTTTGAAAGGAAGGCCTTGAACTACATCCACAGGTATACCTCCAATTGACTCAAATTATGTAAATTAGCCTAAAGCCATGACATAATTTTCTGGAATTTTCCAAGCTGTTTAAAGGCACAGTCAACTTAGTGTATGTAAACTTCTGACCCACTGGAATTGAGATACAGTGAGATATAAGTGAAATAACCTGTCTGTAAACAATTGTTGTAAAATGACTTGTGTCATGCACAAAGTAGATGTCCTAACCGACTTGCAAAAACTACAGTTTGTTAACAAGAAATTTGTGGAGTGGTTGTAAAACAAGTTTTAATGACTCCAACCTAAGTGTATGTAAACTTCCGACTTCAACTGTATTTCAAACTAAGAGCATCACTTCCAACTCAATATTAGGAAGGTGTTCCTAATGTTTGGTATACTCAGTGTACTGTAAATGACTCCTTAGTCAGACAAGAGAAGCAGTGGCTTAGCCAGACAAATAAAGACTCAGGGGTGTTACAGTGCCTTGCAAAAGTATTCCCCCTTGGTGTTTTTCCTATTTTGTTGCATTACAACCTGTAATTTAAATGGATTTTTATTTGGATTTCATGAATGGACATACACAAAATAGTCCAAATTGGTGAATTGAAATGAAAAAAATTACTTGATTCAAAAAAAGAAAAGAAAAAGATGTATGCATATGTATTCACCCCCTTTGCTATGAAGCCCCTAAATAAGATCTGGTGCAACCAAATACCTTCAGAAGTCACATAATTAGTTAAATAAAGTCCACCTGTGTGCAATCTAAGTGTCACATGATCTGTCACATGATCTCAGTATATATACACCTGTTCTGAAAGGTCCCAGAGTCTGCAACACCATTGAGAAAGGGGCACCACCAAGCAAGCGGCACCATGAAGACCAAGGAGCTCTCCAAACAGGTCACGGACAAAGTTGTGGAGAAGTACAGATCAGGGTTGGGTTATAAAATAATATATATCCGAAACAGTGTAGCTATTCCCTCCGGCAGGCAATCAAACAAGCTAAGCGTCAGTATAGAGACAAAGTAGAGTCGCAATTCAACGGCTCGGACAAAAGAGGTATGTGGCAGGGTCTACAGTCAATCACGGATTACAAAAAGAAAATCAGCCACGTCGCGGACCAGGATGTCTTGCTCCCAGACAGACTAAACAACTTCTTTGCTTGCTTTGAGGACAATACAGTGCCACTGACACGGCCCTCTACCAAAACCTGCGGACTCTCTTTCACTGCAGTCGAGGTGAGTAAAACATTTAAACGTGTTAACCCTCGCAAGGCTGCAGGCCCAGATGGCATCCCCAGCCGCGTCCTCAGAGCATGCGCAGACCAGCTGGCTGGTGTGTTTACGGACATATTCAATCAATCCTTATCCCAGTCTGCTGTTCCCACATGCTTCAAGAGGGCCACCATTGTTCTTGTTCCCAAGAAAGCTAAGGTAACTGAGCTAAACGACTACCGCCCCGTAGCACTCACTTCCGTCATCATGAAGTACCTTGAGAGACTAGTCAAGGACCATATCACCTCCACCTTACCTGACACCCTAGACCCACTCCAATTTGCTTACCGCTCCAATAGGTCCACAGACGACGCAATCACAACCACTGCAAACACTGCACACTGCCCTAACCCATCTGGACAAGAGGAATACCTATGTGAGAATGCTGTTCATCGACTACAGCTCAGCAGTTAACACCATAGTACCCTCCAAACTCGTCATCAAGCTCGAGACCCTGGGTCTCGACCCCGCTCTGTGCAACTGGGTACTGGACTTCCTGACGGGCCGCCCCCAGGTGGTGAGGGTAGGTAACAACATCTCCACCCCGCTGATCTTTAACACTGGGGCCCCACAAGGGTGCGTTCCGAGCCCTCTCTTGTACTCCCTGTTCACCCACGACTGCGTGGCCATGCACGCCTCCAACTCAATCATCAAGTTTGCAGACAACACTACAGTGGTAGGCTTGATTACCAACAACGACAAGACGGCCTACAGGGAGGAAAATAACCTTACACTCAACGTCAACAAAACAAAGGAGATGATCGTGGACTTCAGGAAACAGCAGAGGGAGCAACCCCCTATCCACATCGACGGGACAGTAGTGGAGAGGGTAGTACGTTTTAAGTTCCTCGGCGTACACATCACGGACAAACTGAATTGGTCCACCCACACAGACAGCGTGATGAAGAAGACGCAGCAGCGCCTCTTCAAACTCAAGAGGCTGAAGAAGTTTGGCTTCTCACCAAAAGCACTCACAAACATTTACAGATGCACAATCGAGCGCATCCTGTCGGGCTGTACCACCGCCTGGTACGGCAACTGCTCCGCCCACAACCTTAAGGTTCTCCAGAGGGTAGTGAGGTCTGCACAACGCATCACTGGGGGCAAACTACCTGCCCTCCAGGACACCTACACCACCCGATGTCACAGGAAGGCCATAAAGATCATCAAAGACAACAACCACCCGAGCCACTGCCTGTTCACCCCGCTATCATCCAGAAGGCGAGGTCAGTACAGGTGCATCAAAGCAGGGACCGAGAGACTGAAAAACAGCTTCTATCTTAAGGCCATCAGACTGTTAAACAGCCACCACTAACATTGAGTGGCTGCTGCCAACATACTGACTCAATTCCAGCCACTTTAATAATGGAAAATTGATGTAAGAAATGTATCACTAGCCACTTTAAACAATGCCACTTAATATAATGTTTACATACCCTACATTACTCATCTCATATGTATATACTGTACTCGATAACATCTACTGCATCTTTCCTATGCCATTCTGTACCATCACTCATTCATATATTTTTATGTACATATTCTTCATCCATTTACACTTGTGTGTATAAGGTAGTTGTTGTGAAATTGTTAGGTTAGATTACTCGTTCGTTATTACTGCATTGTCGGAACTAGAAGCACAAGCATTTCGCTACACTCGCATTAACATCTGCTAACCATGTGTATGTGACAAATAAAATTTGATTTGATTTGATTTGCTCCCACGGAGAAACATAAAATCCATTATTAAAAAATGGAAAGAATATGGCACCACAACAGACCTGCCAAAAGAGGGCAACCCACCAAAACTCACGGACCAAGCAAGGAGGGCATTAATCAGAGAGGCAATAAAGAGACCAAAGATAATCCTGAAGGAGCTGCAAAGCTCCACAACTTTATGCCGTACACGCCACAGAGCTGGGCTTAACAGAAGAGTTGCCAGAAAAAAAGCCATTGTTTAAAGAAAAAAATAAGCAAACACATTTGGTGTTTGCCAAAAGGCATGTGGCAGACTCCCCAAACATATGGAAGAAGGTACTCTGGTCAGATAAGATTCAAACGGAGCTTTTTGGCCATCAAGGAAAACGCTATGTCTGGCGCAAACCCAACACCTCTCATCACCTCGAGAACACCAGATGTTTTTCATCTGCAAGGACTTGGAAACTGGTCAGAATTGAAGGAATGATGGTTGGCACTAAATACAGAATAATTATTGAAGGAAACCTGTTTCAGTCTTCCAGAGATTTGAGACTGGGCCGGTGATAAGGGAATTCATATGTTTAAAGTAATGACTAAAGAATTCCACCCTGAAACGTGTTTAACGGTGTGAAATGTATTAGAATTATAAAATGACTATGTTTGCATTCTTGACTTCAGAACATTCTCTGAATAAAGAACCAACCTTTTGCAGAAATCTGGGACTTTGCCTAATTCTTATTAACCCTAGCTTTACAACCTAGGGGGAATTGGTCAAAGCTATAGTGATTGTTATCATCATTGGGATTGAAAATTCTCGTGACAGCCGGAGGTTCACCTTCCAGCAGGACAATGACCCTAAGCATACTGATAAAGCAACACTCAAGTGGTTTAAGGGGAAACATTTAAATGTCTTGGAATGGCTTAGTCAAAACCCAGACCTCAATCCAATTGAGAATCTGTAGTATGCAACTTGAAGGAGCTGGAGCAGTTTTGCCTTGAAGAACGGGCAAAATCCCAGTGGCTAGATGTGCCAAGCTTACACCCCAAGAGACTTGCAGCTGTAATTGCTGCAAAAGGTGGCTCTAACAAAGTTTTGACTTTGGGGGGGAATAGTTATGCACGTTCAAGTTTTCCATTTTTTGTCTTATTTCTTGTTTCACAATAAAAACACAATAAAAACATATTTTTCATCTTCAAATTGCATGTTATGTCAATCAAATGATACACACCCCCCCAAAATCCATTTTAATTCCAGGTTGTAAGGCAACAAAATAGGAAAAATGCCAAGGGGGTGAATACTTTTGCAAGCCACTGTATCCCTGTTGGACCAATGGATATCTTAATAAAGTCAACTAAATGAACCAGAAGATATCTTCCTGTGATGTGGATGTGAGCCTGGGAGTTATGGGTAAGGGATCCTCCTTCATACTGCTGCTTCAGTAACAGTCACTCTGCCTCAGTTTTCTTGTGTAACTAAGCCGTCATCAGTGTGTTCCATGAGAACAAGCTAACCACTTTTGTCTGCTTACTGTGGAGGTGTTGGTGTAAACATATGGCCATAACAGCATATACAGTAGCTTGAACTGATTTGAGATAATGTTTAGCTATAGACACAGCAACCAAACCTCTGAAATGGACCGGTCTGGTTTGTGTGCATATCTGGTCACTGAGGTCAGTATATTGCCCAAGTGATTGATTATATTTATCCTTCTGTAATTTCAGCACGACATACCTGTCATCGTTCAAACACTGTATTCTGAAGCCAGACACCTATGCTTCTGTATTACATCCTGCCACACAAAGGACAAGGACAATATAACTGAAAGATTGTCATTCACCGCTCTATGTTCCCTTGACCGTCCTACACAAGCCACTGCCCTCACAAGCAGGCAGCTTCCTCCCATCCCCCACACAGAGCAGTGCTATAACCTACCTACCTCCCTTTCCAGAATGGGCTGTAAACTACACCAGTCCTATTAATTAATTAATGACCCTGACTGAAGGGGCTGGCTAGTGGAACTGCCTACAGGAAGATGGTGTGATGTATTTAGTGGTGTACGGTGCTCTGTGTTGGGAGGGAAGACAACAGGATAGGAGAGGCAGAGGCAGTGCACCAGATGAGAGGAGAGAGGACGCCCCCTGTCCCCGCCAGCAGCCCTCACTGACCATCAATCACCCAGGGCCATTGTGGTCCTGTCCAGGGTAGCACAGCCACCCAGCCACCCAGCCAGTCAGGCAGAGGAGAGGAGAGGAGAGAGGGGGCAGGGAGCTGTAGCCTGCAGGGAGAAAGTAAGGGGGAAAGAATGGCAGTCGGGGAACGGCCTTCTTCGTGTTCCTCTCCCCAGCCGGCATTGCTGGGCTTGGGGGCAGCTCTGCTCTCTTTCTGCATCTCCGCTGTGCTCTCCCAGGTCCCGGATCCAGAGGTAAGAAAGCGTTCGTTCATACAGGTCTCTGTCCACAGAGGCTCATCATCGGGTTCCTGCTTACGGAGGTGTGGGTGTCTGTCCCACTCGTTCCCTCCACTGTTTAAAGGATGGTTGCTTGTTTTCATGTGATGAATAAATGGGGCTTATTCGCTATAGAGCTATGGTGTTGGCCAGCCCCATAGACAATAGTCAATCTACATGTGTAGTAGCTCAATATTTTATGGTGTAGTGTTCTTCCCAGAGTAGCATGGACGGGTTGTTACAGCATGTGCAGATGTAATGATCACCATGTGTCGCCATTTGTATTTTCGGATGCCAGGAGCAATGCCATAATCCCTGGTGTCAGAAAGGAAATACCGTGGCAGGCTCTTACTAGCACTAATGCATTGTTTTGAAATGTGAGACATGTTGTACTGCGTACAGGGTGTTGTACAAAACAAGCAGCAGTATTCCATGCTAGATCAGAGAATAGACATGAAAGCTTCAGAAACATCTGTCTGGAAATAGTGACAACACATGCACTGTTCTCTCTGACGGATACCCAGACTCACAATTAGTAAGAGAGAAAGATCAGACTGAATCATCTCTGTGTTAATATGCTGCACCAGCAGGGTCAGCAACGTTGGAAGTTTGTGGGCGTTTAGTGATGAAATCCTCAGGTGAGGAAGTGCAGCTTGGATATTGATGTACAGTATATCCCTGACTTTGCTTCAAAGGATAAATAAATTCTGAAAACTCCAGAGTTCTCTCATAGTTTTCCCAAGGTGATCAACTGCATTGATCTGCATTTATCACAGTCTCTAATATTCAGATGTTGATTTCAGAAGATTTCATCAGAGGGTTTTATATAGGAGTGACCGATCCAGTAAGAAAAGCTGATTCATGGACTGCAATAAAATAAATGTCTTAAGCTGAATTATGGGGGGGAATTGATTGCAGTAAAGAAATTGGAAATTGGAACCAAGATCTATAATAATTGTCTTTGAAAGCAATTACTGGAATTGTGGGTTCCAGTATAGTTTCTGGGTTGTCTTATTTTCAGATTGTTAAAACTAATATATCTTCATTTGACTTAGGAGGGAGAGTTCATTATGTTTCTAAAAGGGAGTTAAGTAATGGAAAATCTTGGAGATATATTCTTTTTATTTAGATAAATTACAGAAAAAGAAAAATGGCATGCACATGGCTAGTTTGAATCCCTGAGGCGACAAGGTGAAAAATCTGCCGATCTGGCCTTGAGCAAGGCACTTAACCCTAATTTCTCCAGGGCTGCCATCAATAATGGCTGATCCCTGGATGTGACCCCACTCTCAGAGGGAGTTGGGATATGCAAAATATATATATATATCCATCTCACACATGTACAGGTTTCCCACTTGTACATGCAATGAAACAGGACAAACATAATCATCCCCCTATTTGATCTTTGTGATGTGTACTTGCTTGAAGAAAGACATCTGGTTCAGTTTGAATATTTGTATTAGGACAGAATTATCTCAACTAAGCCTATGTGTCTCGAGGCAGGTTTGACACTGAAACTTCAACATCCATAGCAACTGCAAGCTTCAGCCAGAGTCAACTCTCTCACTGGATCTGAGTTGTTTGAATATGTTTACCAAAGTTCTGGCTTATCCACTAATCCCAACACATAAAATAGGAGAGCGGGTGAGGACATTAAGCATTACATAATCATGGTGAACTACTACGAATTCACTACTTTGTATTAACGGCAGCAGAGTTACAATCTCTTGTCCCCTGGGCCAACATATTAACCCCCCCCCCCCCGATAAAGTGCCATTACACTTGAGAGTAAAGTCATATCAGGCTACAAACAATCTTAGTCAAAATGTATGATTTGTTTTTGTTTTTTGGCAACAACACCCTATGCCCCTGATGGCCTTGGCAGATGGAGGACATGCTCAAACAGTACACTGAAATGTGGAGATTTGGTGAGAAGAAAGCCAAGGTCAGGCCCATGACATATTTTTAACATGCTGACTCACAAAAGCCAATCAGCTCCAACACACAGCTCCCAAAGGAGCCCAATCTAACACACAGCTCTGGCTGTTCTCAGAAATGGCACCCTGTTCTTTGTACAGAGCCCAAGGGCGCCTAGTTTAAAAGTAGTACAATATGTATGGAATATAGTGTGGATGAGCTTTTGTCAAAAGTTGTGCACTGTATTGATTCTGTGCCTTTTCGGAACCACGCCTGTCTGTCACACTGTAAATGAGAGACAACATATCAAGACACAAGAAACACTGAGAAACAATTCCAAGAAGAACACTTTTCTTACAATACATCAAGGCAATGGTCTTTTAGTAGTTGACCTAAAAAACCTCATGGCAAGAATAAAATAAAAAATAAAAAACATGTACGCTGCCCAGAAGAGTTTGACCGGGGCCCCATTAAGTACGTTTACATGCACACTAATAATTCAATATTAACACTCAAACTACCAACTGGGGTCATTTTGACCCGTAGGGATATTTTTAATCGTATAGCCCAAAAGTGGTTAATTAAATTCTTCAAATTTTTCATGACTTTGTCAAACAACTTGTTTTTAATAAATTCAAATCATTGTTTAATGTTACTGTATCAATATGGACTTTGGGGTCATGTTGACCCCAGTCAAAAACACCTAATTCTGCCTATAGTAATTTGATATAGGACCTTTATTTGAATCTAGTTTTCTCTGGAGACATAATAACAACTTATCCATATCACCAGAGGGTGGAGGGGGACCTGTATCAGTCATTTCCACTAGATAGACAGATCATCTGCACAGATATAGCTCCCCATGTACTTGCCTAAGATTGTATTTTTCTATACCATCTATTGTCTATGACTGTGTAATTTTTTTTTAATTAACTGATTTTTGTGCATATAGAAATCTGCCAATGGTATATAAAGTCTGCCAATGGTATAACTACTTGATAGAACTGCAATACAGAACTCAGATAAGCTTTGAATCTACACAGAGAGCTGTATTGGTGTGTACTCTATAAAAAGTATTTATTCTAGGGCAAATATAAAAAAGTATTTATTTGAATCCAGGTTTCTTTGGAGACATATTAAGTTTTACATATCCTCAGTGGGTGGAAGGGGACCAATTGGAGTGATCTCGACCTGATAGACAGATCACCTGCACAGATGGAGCACTCGTCTTTAACTGGTTATAACTAGGTATGATCGTGTATAAAATCAAAATGACCATAGATATATGCGTAGTTGCAGTCAAAACAGCTCAGAAATGTCAGTCAGTGGTATAACTACTTGGTTAAACAGAAACCAGCTAACAGAAACCAGCTAACCTACAGAAATACAGAAACCAGCTAACCTCTGAATGTACACATACAGTAGTGCTGTATTGGTATGCATTCTCCGTAAAATAGTTATTCTACGGAAAATAACAATAATACCCTCATATATTATATATGTGCAACTTGTTATGGTATTTTGGGCATGCTTGTTGATGCTTTTTTAAGCATCCTGCCTAGGCCCTACCCCTCCCATTGTTTCACTTGCAAACATGCTAATGCTCACTGTGGGGTAAGTAAATAAAGAAAACTAAGCCATATTTTTGATCATTGTCTCAGGATCAATGGATGAATCACTTTTTGTCAATAAAATGAAGTATATTAAACATTTTGGTGTACTGCCCCTTTAAATGGCAGTCATGTTTACCACATAAATATGATAATACTACAATCAAATTATGTTGAATCTGGATTTTAGTACTAACGTGGATTGTACTTTGAAAAGAAGATGCACATTATATGAGGGGGAAATTATATTTTGTTTTACCGGGTATCAACATTAACTGTAATTTTGCTAAAATAACATACGGTTTTCTAACATTTTTATTTCAAAATTATCGCAGTTGGTAATCCATGTATGTAAAATATGTTGGTAGTTGAGGGTTAAACTGATTATGGCATTAGTCATGTGAAGACCGTACTCTGCTTATCGTAATCGGCATAAGGTCATAATCGAGGTAAGCAAACACAAATAAAAAAAACTGGATTTCTGAGCAATCTTTCAAATTACAAGGACATATAAACCCCCTGATCAGTTCCAGCGGTGTATTTGATCTGCACATGTGCTTGTACCAGCAGCGCAAGCCTCCCTTTTTTGCAGAAGTGAAGAAAGTCTGGAAAAACTGAAAGTATGCATATTAGAAATAGTTTTCACATGTCCGAACACATGGCTGCTGTGGTAGAACATTTCTTTTGATTGGCGATTTTCTGCATTTATCAAAGTCCCATCAGGAAGCCTGATTTCAGATGTGTCCATGTAAACAGGAATTAAAGGGAAATCGTTCTTCTTGCAAAACATGTAAACATTTTAATGAATCAAACTATTATGTTAATATGAGTATTCACAATAATTGTATTAAAGTACCCATTGCCATCATATTGAAACAACCTTACGCCAAGAGGTTGCTAGGTGGTGGGTTAACGGTTAAGGTGTTGGCTTGACAGTTGCTGGACTTGGGTTCTAGTCCAAGTCGAAGCTAACCCAAATTCACTACGTTGGTGTCAGAAGTGGGATGGTGACAGTGGGGCCATTGGATAGGTGTTTACACATGAGGGACTTGGTATAGAGACATAATCTCATGGTCCGCTGGAGGTTTTGTCTAGTTCCCAGTTGGTCCCAGGGACATTTTTAGGACTTTCTTTGGATGTTGGGTCATGGTCCTGATTGGTGAACCACTGATCCAGACACAGCTCTTTGTCTTTAGGCAATGCAAGGGACACCGACACATGGTGCTTTTACCAAAGTGTTTTCAACTTAAATATTTGACATGATTACAGTGTGTTCATTCATGCAGAAATTATTATTATGTAACCTGGGATTTGAACTCTCAACCTCTTGGTTCACGGCATTCCGATCTTCCTGCTACGCCACCATGTCTGTATCAGTGACTGATTTCCCCTGTAGACCTATTCCTACACTTTGCACTTCAAAGTAAATCTCAGCTCTGTAAAAAATACACTGTAGAAAAAAGTAGATTTATCGCAGTGATTCAAGGATAACATTAAAACAGAATAATAAGTCCCACCAACATTAGACAACTATACTGAAAACCCAAACTCAAATTGCTGAAATAAGTCAATTCATTCAAATAGATTTTTGCCATGTTAACGTATAACCTAAATAGAAGTGCAGATGGCACTCTTTTGCTATATGCAGAGATATATTATAGGTACTGAATGTGTAGGGGACTTCTGAAATTCTACAGACTTTGTAGAGTGCAGAAAGATCCGCATACCCCTAAATCCAGAGGTTGTGAGTTTAAATCCCAGGTGGGGTCAATAGTGATCATGTCAAATGTAATCATATTGTCATTTATTAAAGATTTTTACACAATTTTAGAACAGCATACCACTTACCTTAAAATCCCATACCATTTCCATACTTTACTTATCATGGTTTGGGACACCTGAGACCATCACGTGACAAAAACCTCCAGGGGACCAAACCGGGAATTAGACAAAACCTCCATGACACAACGTTCCAAGAATGTGATTAGAGTCATTAAAACTCGTTTTTCAACCACTCCACAAATTTCTTGTTAACAAACTATAGTTTTGGCAAGTCGGTTAGGACATCTACTTTATGCATGACACAAGTCATTTTTCCAACATTTGTTTACAGACAGATTTTTTCACTTATAATTAACTGTATCACAATTCCAGTGGGTCAGAAGTTTACATACACTAAGTTGACTGTGCCTTTAAACAGCTTGGAAAATTCCAGAAAATGATGTCGTGGCTTTAGAAGCTTCTGTTAGGCTAATTGACATAATTTTAGTCAATTGAAGGTGTACCTGTGGATGTATTTCAAGGCCTACCTTCAAACTCAGTCAGTGCCTCTTTGCTTGACATCATGGGAAAATCAAAAGAAATCAGCCAAGACCACAGCAATTTCTAAAAGGTACCATGTTCATCTGTACAAACAATAGTACGCACGTATAAACACAATGGGACCACGCAGCCGTCATACCGCAAAGGAAGGAGATGCGTTCTGTCTCCTAGAGATGAATGTACTTTGGTGCGAAAAGTACAAATCAATCCCAGAACAACAGCAAAGGACCTTGTGAAGATACTGGAGGAAACAGGTACAAAAGTATTTTAATCCACAGTAAAATGAGTCCTATATCAACATAACCTGAAAGGCCGCTCAGCAAGGAAGAAGCCACTGCTCCAAAACCGCCATAAAAAAGCCAGACTACGGTTTGCAACTGCACATGGGGACAAGGATCGTACTATTTGGAGAAATGTCCTCTGGTCTGATGAAACAAAAAGTAGAACCTTTTGGTGATAATGACCATTGTTATGTTAGTAGGAAAAAGGGGGAGGCTTGCAAGCCGAAGAGCACCATCTCAACTGTGAAGCACGGGGGTGGCAGCATCATGTTGTGGGGATGTTTTGCTACAGGAGGGACTGGTGCACTTCACAAAATAGATGATATCATGAGGTTGGAAAATGATGTGGATATATTGAAGCAACATCTCAAGAAATCAGTCAGGAAGTTAAAGCTTGGTCGCAAATGTGTCTTCCAAATGGACAATGACCCCAAGGATACTTCCAAAGTTGTGGCAAAATGGCTTAAGGACAAAAAAGTAAAGGTATTGGAGTGGCCATCACAAAGCCCTGACCTCAATCCTATAGAACATGTGTGGGCAGAACTGAAAAGCATGTGTGAGCAAGGAGGCCTACAAACCTAACTCAGTTACACCAGCTCTGTCAGGAGGAATGGGACAAAATTCACCCAACTTATTGTGGGAAGCTTATGGAAGGCTACCCGAAATGTTTGACCCAAGTTAAACAATTTAAAGGCAATGCTACCAAATACTAATTGAGTGTATGTAAACTTCTGAGCCACTGGGAATGTGATGAAAGAAATAAAAGCTGAAATAAATCATTTTCTCTACTATTATTCTGACATTTCACTTTCTTAAAATAAAGTGGGGATCCTAACTGACCTAAGACAGGGAATTTTTACTAGGATTAAATGTCAGGAATTGTGAAAAACTTAGTTCAAATATATTTGGCTAAGGTGTATGTAAACTGTACATTCCTCTACAAATAATTTGCCAATCAATACTCTAATCTGCCTGAACGACACCAGAACATTATTTTGAATTTTGTTCCAACAATACAGTGCATTAAAACTAAAAGCAGATTTAGCTAGCTCGGTGGAGACCCTAGGAACATCAATAGTTAACCAATCCTGTGAAGGTTTAGGCAACTCAAGTTTCTATGCTTCAACAGAAAAGTTAGATAACATGAAAGTTCATGAAGTAGAGCCTTGTAAAAAAAAAAGGGAGTAATGTAGAGATCTACGGGTCTTTAGCGAAGTCCAGCCAGCATTTTGATATCAGATGCAGTGATGAGTATCCCAACTGTCACCTGTAACAAAACAAAGGGCACTATGGTAGGTTTAAGAGTAGTAGCAGCTGCACAATGATAAATAATATCACCATAATTAAGATAAGATAAAAAGGTTGACTGATCTGCTTCCTACTGCTTAGAGAAAAGCACAATTTGTTTCTGTAGAAAAAGCCAACTTTAATCTTACCTTCTTAACCAGCTCATCTACATGTTTTTTAAACATCAAATCCATGTCAGTCCTAATGCCTAAGTATTTATATGCAGGAACACCTTCAATTGGAGAACCATCTATTGAGTGAACATGTAGCTCATCTGAAACATTCTTACAAGAGTTTAAAAACAACATGTATTTTGTGTTGCCCATTTAAACACAAGTTTTATATCAGCAAGGAATTCCTGCATAGCTATAAAATCTGACTGTCGTTTTAACACAGCCAGATCAAAAGTCGGGGCAATAGCCGACATAATAGCATCATCCGCATACAGATAAAGTTTACATTTTTTAATAGATTGACCAATGGTGTATATATAAATAGTGAAGAGAACAGGTCCCAAAATCAACCCCTGTGGTACACCTTTAAGCACTTCAAGAAATTCAGACTTAACCCTATCAATCACGATGGCCTGAGTTCTGTAACTAAGATAGTCATGAAACCATGAACAGGCGTCAGAGCTCAGGCCTATTGAGGACAACTTATTCAATAAAATAGCATGATCAACAGTATCAAAAGCTTTTTAAAGGTCCACAAACAAAGCCGCACATTTCATTTTAGTGTCTAAAGCATTGACAAGATCATTAACATCTAAAGTGGTTGCTGTACTAGTTCTATGCCCAGGCCTAAACCCTGATTGGTTTACATTCAAAATACATTCCTCAGATCAAAAAAGAGCAAAGTTGTACATTTACCAAGGATTCTAGAATCTTAGCTAGACACGGAAGCCTTGTAATGAGGCGACAATTATTAACATCACTACTATCCCCACCCTTATGGAGTGGCAGGATAATAGCTGATTTCCATACTTTTGGAATATTTCCTGATAACAATATTAAATTTAAAAAATGTGGGTTATTGAGCCAACAATGATGGGCGCTGCACACTTAAGCAGACCGGGATCCAATTGGTCGGCCCCTGTGGATTTCTTGTTGTCTATTGCTAGCAAAGCATCCACAACTTATTTTTCTATAAAAAGCCTAAAAGAAAAGCTTTGACTATGATTTCTTTGACCATTCAGCAAGTTTCCTCTATCAGAGAGAGAGAGGGAGAGAGAAACAGATAAACCAAGAGGAGATACAGTCATTGTTGGCATTTGTATTGATGTTCTGAGCGTTGCAATTAAAAGAGAGTGTGCTGTTCATGATGGTTCCCAGGTACTTCAAACACCCCACTCTCTCTACTTCTTCACCACCCAGGACTAGGTGGCTCACTGGGTTTGCCATCCTCTAGAAATCAATGACCAATTATTTTGTTTTGTTGATGTTGAGTGTGAGGTAGTTGTCATTTCACCAGTGATGTACCCTGTTAACTTCTGTTTGGTAATGCAGTGTGTTATCTGAGCCGTTGACAACGGAGGTGTCATCTGCATATTTCACTGCCAAGCAGTCCCTGTCGGAGCCTCTCAGGTCATTGGTGTATATGAAGAATAGCACTGGAGAGATGATAGTTCCTTGGGGGGGAACCGGTAGATGTACAAAGAAGAAGGGATGTTGTGTTGTTGAACTTGAAATACTGCCCCCTGTTCAGCAGGAAGTCCAGAGCCCACAAGGTATTACTGGGGTCCACCTGTAGGTGGGAGAGTGTCACAGAATAGGTGAGGCTGCATGCAGTTAAACGCAGAGAAGTCCAGGAAAAGGATTCACACATAAGAATGAGGCCTCTCCAGGTGTTTCACGGCACTGCGCAAAACCGTCAGTACTGCATCGTCGACTAATCTGTTCTTCCTGTATACAAACTGTATTGGGTCAAGGGCTCCATCCACATGAGACCTGAGACGTGTGAGTATCAAGTGCTCAAGGCACTTCACTACGACTGAAGTTACCGCCACAGGACGATAGTCAATCAATGTTTCGATAAGGTCAAAGTTTTACATTGTTCCCATCTGGTTTCTATGACCGTAACATGACATTGCACTGGTCAAATGGTTTACTGTAATATTCCATTTTGATTGTTATTGGAAAAGCACAGACACTTGAATCCTCCTTGCCAAGTTCAATCAAATTGTACTGAAAAAAATCTATAGAAATTGTTTTTGCTGAAAGGATATCCTTCTGTGAATGTTTCAATTATTGCACTCTGAATTTCAAGAAATAAATAGTTATCTAATATTTCACATAAAAGCCCCATTTGCTTGAAAGTCATCTTGACTAATGCACAAGTTTTGTTTGGCCCTCTTCCCAGATGTATTGTCCTGTGAGATGAGATTGTTTACAACGACAGGAAACTTAATAAGTGTCCGTATCCTGACCCATCATATATTGATCTGTACCCATGAACTATGGGGCTGCTAGATGTAACCCCTGCTTGTTGTTCCTTCAAAACAAGGCGTGATAGAGGAGCACCAGGAAGGATACCTCCAGGGCTGGCCCTAGCCTTTTGGGGGCCCTAGGCGAGATTTGGTTGGGGGGCCCACCCACTGCGAGGGCAAAACATTTTAGTGGTCCCCCTCTTGACGGTGGAGTGAAGAAAATGAAATTTTACAGTTAATTACCTACAATTCTACACATTTTGCCATGGGATGGAGATCATTTTTTTGCAGTTGTATAGCAAATTTCCTGAAATTCTACATATTTTGCATTACTTTTGCCATGTTAATATGAGTGAGAGTGACTAATAAAATCAATGGCTCTTGCTGCCAAGGGAATGCCTGACAGCTTGAAAGACGTTTTGGACACTACAGTGACTTGGTTAACTTTGTTAAAGCAAGGCCCCTGAACTCTTGTGTATTTTCTGCATTATGCAATGATATGGGCAGCGACCATGTAACGCTTTTACAACATACTGGTAATCAAGGGGCAAAGTATTGACACATTTTTTTGAATTGAGAGACAAGCTTAAAGTTTTCTTCAATGACCATAATTTTCACTTGTCTGACCGCTTGCATGATGACGAGTTTCTCACACAACTGGGCTATCTGGGTGATGTTTTTTGTCACCTGAATAATCTGGATCTAGGATTACAGGGACTCTCCGCAACTATATTCAATGTGCGGGACAAAACTGAGGCTACGATTAAGAAGTTGGAGCTCTTCTCTGTCTGCATTAACAAGGACAACACACTGGTCTTTCAAATCAAATCAAATGTATTTATATAGCCCTTCTTACATCAGCTGATATCTCAAAGTGCTGTACAGAAACCCAGCCTAAAACCCCAAACAGCAAGCAATGCAGGTGTAGAAGCACGGTGGCTAGGAAAAACTACCTATAAAGGCCAAAACCTAGGAAGAAACCTAGAGAGGAACCAGGCTATGAGGGGTGGCCAGTCCTCTTCTGGCTGTGCCGGGTGGAGATTATAACAGAACATGGCCAAGATGTTCAAATGTTCATAAAGGACCAGCATGGTCAAATAATAATAATCACAGTAGTTGTCGAGGGTGCAACAAGTCAGCACCTCAGGAGTAAATGTCAGTTGGTTTTTCATAGCCGATCATTAAGAGTATCTCTACCGCTCCTGCGGTCTCTAGAGAGTTGAAAACAGCAGGTCTGGGACAGGTAGCACGTCCGGTGAACAGGTCAGGGTTCCATAGCTGCAGGCAGAACAGTTGAAACTGAAACAGCAGCACGGCCAGGTGGACTGGGGACAGCAAGGAGTCATCATGCCGGGTAGTCCTGAGGCATGGGCCTAGGGCTCAGTTCCTCCGAGAGAGAGAAAGAGAGAGAGAATTAGAGAGAGCATATTTAAATTCACACAGGACACCGGATAAGACAGGAGAAGTACTCCAGATATAACAGACTGACCCTAGCCCCCCGACACATAAACTAATGCAGCATAAATACTGGAGGCTGAGACAGGAGGGGTCAGGAGACACTGTGGCCCCATCCAATGATACCCCCGGACAGGGCCAAACAGGCAGGATATAACCCCACCCACTTTGCCAAAGCACAGCCCCCACACTACTAGAGGGATACCTTCAACCACCAACTTACAATCCTGAGACAAGGCCGAGTATAGCCCACAAAGATCTCCGCCATGGCACAACCCAAGGGGGGGCGCCAACCCAGACAGGAAGATCACGTCAGTGACTCAATTCTCTCAAGTGACGCATCCCTCCTAGGGACAGCATGGAAGAGCACCAGTAAGCCAGTAAGCCAGTGACTCAGCCCCTGTAATAGGGGCTGAGTCATTGTATGATTTTTTGTGTGCAAATTAACTCAAGCTTACAGACAATGTCAAATGTGATATAGCAAAGCACCTGAGTGAGCTGGGTGCGCAATTACGCAGGCACAGGCGAGAGCTGCCCAGTGACACGAGCCTACCAGACGAGCTAAATAACTTCTTTGCTCGCTTCGAGGCAAGTAACACTGAAACATGCATGAGAGCATCAGCTGTTCCGGACGACTGTATGATCACGCTCTCTGCAGCCGATATGAGTAAGACCTTTAAACAGGTCAGCATTCACAAGGCCGCAGGGCCAGATAGATTACCAGGTGAACTCCGAGTACATGTACTCCGAGCATGCACTGACCAACTGGCAAGTGTCTTCACCGACATTTTCAAACTCTCCCTGTCTGAGTTTGTAATACTAGAATGTTTCAAGCAGACCACCATAGTCCCTGCGCCCATGAACCTGCCGAAATGACATCTGTAGCCATGAAATGCTTTGAAAGGCTGGTCATGGCTAATATCTACACCACTGTCCCAGAAACCCTAGACCCACTCCAATTTGCATACCGCCCCAACAGATTCACAGATGATGCAATCTCTATTGCACTCCACACTGCCTTTTCACACCTGTACAAAAGGAACACCTACAGTTGAAGTCGGAAGTTTACATACACCTTAGCCAAATATATTTAAACTCAGTTTTTCACAATTCCTGACATTTAATCCTAGTAAAAATTTGCCGTCTTAGGTCAGTTAGGATCAACACTTTATTTTAAGAATGTGAAATGTCAGAATAATAGTAGAGATAATGATTTATTTCAGCTTTTATTTCTTTCATCACATTCCCAGTGGCTCAGAAGATTACATACACTAAATTAGTATTTGGTAGCATTGCCTTTAAATTGTTTAACTTGGGTCAAACATTTCGGGTAGCCTTCCACACGCTTCCCACAATACGTTGGGTGAATTTTGGCCCATTCCTCCTGACAGAGCTGGTGTAACTGAGTCAGGTTTGTAGGCCTCCTTGCTCGTACATTCTTTTTCAGTTCTGCCCATAAATTTTCTATAGGATTGAGGTCAGGGCTTTGTGATGGCCACTCCAATATTTTGACTTTGTTGTCCTTAACTTCTCTAGGATATGTGGGACGCTAACGTCCCACTTGGCCAAAAGCCAGAAAAAATGTAGCGCGCCAAATTCAAATATATTACTTTAAAAATGTATCTTTCATGAAATCACACATGAAAGACACCAAATTAAAGCTACACATGTTGTGAATCCAGCCAACATGTCTGATTTCAAAAAGGATTTACGGCAAAAGCACACCAAACGATTATGTTAGCTCAGTACATAGCCACAAAAAAACTGCCATTTTCCCAGCAAAAGATAGTAGTCACAAAAAGCAGAAATAGAGATAAAATGAATCACTAACCTTTGATGATCTTCATCAGATGACACTCGTAGGACATCATGTTACACAATACATTTATGTTTTGTTCGATAATGTGCATATTTATATCCACAAATCTCGGTTTACATTGGCGCCATGTTCAGAAATGCCTCCAAAATATCCGGAGAAATTACAGAGAGCCACGTCAAATAACAGAAATACTCGTCATAAACTTTGATGAAAGATACATGTTTTACATATAATTAAAGATACACTTGTTCTTAATGCAACCGCTGTCTCAGATTTCAAAAAAACTTTATGTAAAAAGCACACCATGCAATAATCTGAGACGGCGCTCAAAAATAACAACATTTCTCCGCCATGTTGGAGTCAACAGAAATACGAAATTACATCATAAATATTCCCTTACCTTTGATCATCTTCATCAGAATGCAGTCTCAGGAATCCTAGTTCCACAATAAATCGTTGTTCTGTTCGATAATGTCCATTACTTATGTCTAAGTAGCTACTTTTGCTAGCATGTTTAGTGCACATGTCCAAACGCTCGCGCAGATGCAGGCGAACTCGGACGAAAACTTCAATAAGTTATATAACAGGTCGAATAAACTGGTCAAACTAAGTAGAAAATCATTCTTCAGGATGTTGTTATCATATATATCCAATAACGTTCCAACCGGAGCATTCCTTCATGTCTGTAGAAGTTATGGAACGCAAGGCGATATCATGAGGAAAGCGCATGACCAGGAACTGGCAATCTGCCAGACCACTGACTCATTCCCCTCTCATCCGGCCCCACAACACAGCATAAGCTTCATTCCACGTTCTACAGACTGTGACATCTAGTGGAAGGCGTAGGAAGTGCAAACAGATCCATATCTTACAGGGAATTGAATAGACGATGAGTTGAATGTTGACCAGTCTCAGAATTCTCACTTCCTGTTTGGATTTTTTCTCAGGTTTTTGCCTGCCATATGAGTTCTGTTATACTCACAGACATCATTCAAACAGTTTTAGAAACTTCAGAGTGTTTTATATCCAATAGTAATAATAATATGCATATATTAGTATCTGGGACAGAGTAGGAGGCAGTTCACTATGGGCACGCAATTCATCCAAAAGTGAAAATGCTGCCCCCTATATCAAAGAAGTTAAGCCATTTTGCGACAACTTTGGCAAAACCTTGGCAGTATGCTTGGGGTCATTGTCCATTTGGAAGACCCAATTGCGACCAAGCTTTAACTTCCTGACTGATGTCTTGATGTTGCTTCAATATATCCACATAATTTTCCATCCTCATGATGCCATCTATTTTGTGAAGTGCACCAGACCCTCCTGCATCAAACCCCCCCCCCCCGCCCCCCAACATGATGCTGCCAGCCCTGTGCTTCACGGTTGGGATGGTGCTCTTCGGCTTGCAAGCCTCCCCCTTATTCCTCCAAACATAACGATGGTCATTATGGCCAAACAGTTCTACTTTTGTTTCATCAGACCAGAGGACATTTCTCCAAAAAGTGCGATCTTTGTCCCCATGTGCAGTTGCAAACCGTAGTTTGGCTTTTTTATGGTGGTTTTGGAGCAGTGGCTTCTTCCTTGCTGAGCGGCCTTTCAGGTTATGTCGATATAGGACTCGTTTTACTGTGGATATAGATACTTTTGTACCTGTTTCCTCCAGTATCTTCACAAGGTCATTTGCTGTTGTTCTTGGATTGATTTGTACTTTTCGCAAGTTCCTGTTGGTGATGTGGACACCAAGGAACTTGAAGCTGTCAACCTGCTCCCCTACAGACCCGTCAATGAGGATGGTGGCATACTCGATCGTCCTTTTCCTGTAGTCCATGATAATCTCCTTTGTTTTGATCACGATGAGGGAGAGTTTGTTGTCCTTGTCTCTGACCAAGTCTCTGACCTCCTCCCTATAGGCTGTCTCATCATTGTTGGTAATCAGGCCTACCACTGTTGTGTCATCAACAAACTTAATGATGGTGTTGAAGACGTGCCTGGCCGTGCAGTCATGAGGGAACAGGGAGTACAGGAGGGGACTGAGCATGCACCCCTGAGGGTCCCCCGTGTTGAGGATCAGTGTGGCGGATGTGTTGTTAGATGCCCTTACCACCTGTGTGTTGCCAGTAAACGAAAACAATCCCGCACAAAAACTCAAAGGAAATGCCGAGATAAATACCCCCCCTAATTAACCAAAATAAAACCAGGTGACAACACAAAACAGACATAACCAAAAGAAAAGGAAAAAGGATCGGTGGTAGCTAGTAGACCGGCGACGACGACCGCCGAGCACCGCCCGAACAGGGAGAGGAGCCACCTTCGGTGGAAGTCGTGACAGCAAGGCACTACAGAGGGTAGTGCGTCCGGCCCAGTACATCACTGGGGCCAAGCTTCTTGCCATCCAGGACCTCTATACCAGGCGGTGTCAAAATTGTCAAAGACTCCAGCCACCCTAGTCATAGACTGTTCTCTCTGCTACCGCACGGCAAGCGGTACCAGAGCGCCAGAGCGCCAAGTCTAGGTCCAAGAGGCTTCTAATCAGCTTCTACACCCAAGCCATAAGACTCCTGAACAGCTAATCAATGGCATCCCGGACTATTTGCATTGCCCCCCCACCCACCCTCTTCTAATAACTTTACCTACATGTACATATTACCTCAATTACCTCGACACCGGTGCCCCCGCACATTGACTCTGTACCGGTACCCCCTGTATATAGCCCCGCTATTGTTATTTACTGCTGCTCTTTAATTATTTGTTATTCTTATCTCTAACTTTTTTTGTATTTTTTTTTTGTTGGAGGTATTTTCTTTAAACCTCATTGTTGGTTAAGGGCTTGCAAGAAAGCATTTCACTGTAAGGTCTACTACACCTGTTGTATTCAGCGCATGTGACAAATGTGACAAAAAGGGATTCGTTATCCCTTTCATGCCATGACTCCAGTCCATTTACTGATATCTGAACAATGGAGCCTCATCGAAATTGCAACAAGCAGTTCTGTGAAAATGTTATTTAATCAGAAGCCACTGCCAGATTTCTGGATAGGGCTGCGCTCAGAGTATTGTGCCTAGGCAAATTGCGCTGTTAAGACACTGATGCCCTTTGCAACCACGTACCTATTTGAGAGTGGATTCTCGGCCCCACTAGCATGAAAACTAAATACAAGCACAGACTGTGTGTGGAAAATGACCTGTGGTGAGTTATTCACAATTGTTGTATGTAAGATGGCTAAATAAAGAGCAAAATGTTGATTATTATTGTATTATTATTTTTGCCCTGGTCCTACAAGAGCTCTTTGTCACTTCCCACAAGCCGGGTTGTGACAAAACCTCACACTCATTCTTATGTTTAATAAATGTATCGTATAGTGTGTGTGTGGCAGGCTTATAATGATGGCAAAAAACAACATTTGAGAGTGCGCTGACCCTGGTGCTAGAGGGGGCACGCAGCTGGAGGTTGAACGTTTGAAGGGTACGGGACTATAAAAAGTTTGGGAACCACTGCTCTAGAGTCTAGACAATCCTATCCGCCAATCAGGGCTGTGTATGTAAATATATTTACATTTGTATCAACATGCCCACACAATCAGACTGAGCATTTCAATGGCAATAACAGGCTCAAGGAAATGATACAAAAATATTTTAAGGTTATTTTATGAAATAAATACACACAGTGATTTATTTGAAATGTATTAGTGATGATTTAAAAATAAAATAAAAAGACTGCATGGGGGCTCCAAGGCTTATCACCAGGGCTTTGAATTCATCATAATGATGATTCTTAATAATACAGCATAACCTCGGATTGTAGCCTAATTGTGATGTTAAGGATGTGGACTACAAACGTTGAGGCAGATCTAAGAGCATTGATATCTTATCTTTCTTGATTAATGTCTTGTTGTTTAATATTTATAGGTTCTTCATAATGCGTCTTGTACTGTGTATGAATAGTTTGACCTACAGTATGAAACCCCAGTCAGTATTATTTAAATCATCCCTAGGAAATTTAAATGAGCCTCATGATTTACATAAATTCACAAAAAAACTGCAAGTCTCTTTCTCTCACTTGATCTCACACCTAAACTATAGCCTACTGTAGCCTATCAAAACAAATTTCCTTGTTAGAAATGTTCACTTTTTCGTTGAATAATCAAATCCTCCTTCTGCAAGATAATTTTACTCCTGCAACAAAACTGGTCAAATTAAGATCAAACATCTGTATGTGTGGGGTAGACAATATTCATTCAAGTCTTTCCTTTTTTTACCTTCACTCTTTGTGCCATGATGTGTGATTCATTTTCCTTGATCATTGCCATTTACTCAGTGAGACAATTATTTTGTTTTCATTATGTTCTTGCAGTATTTCTCAGCATTCAGTGGCTTTCCAGCATTTTATTACCAGCTTTTCAGCCAAAGTTATGAAAAACGTGAAAGAGTCGACATAACATAACAAATTGGAACAAGACAGGAGATAGTGTCTAGTGTTCAAAGAGATTGGTCTATTTTGTGGTTTGATGTTCTTGCTCAGTTCAATGCTATTGTTTTGTTTTGTTTTCCCTTTTTCTTTTTCAGATAGTCATCTTTCTATTTCAACCCATTGTTGAGATGGTTTTTGAGGCAGATTTAAGTTCATTTTTTAGGCTTAAGGTGGTAGCACTCCCCCACTAGTGCCGTCAGGTTGACTGACATATTCAGAGGACTAAGAGATCACGAGTGATAACACCCGACTGGCATGCTTCACATTCCGCATTATCTACGGAATCCTCTATTTCAGGGTTTTATGCCAAGCCCTTCTTCCCTGTTTCAGGGTTTTCCATATCCTTACAGTGACACCAATTTTTATTTTACACTTCTGTATTTCCTCCAATTGTCTTGCCACCGTGTGTCTCTTCAGAAACTGAGCGGAGGAGAAGAATGTTATTCTCTCAATCATATTGATATTTGCATCAATTGCGGTATTTGTCCAAATAGCATTTAACTATCTGTCGTGAAGACTATCAAACAGCAGAGTGATTTGAAGAGTACCTGTCTAGATGACACAATAATGTACTCATGCAAATATTGTCTCTTTTCCCCCCCTACAGCTTTTACCGACAGATCCCCCAAAGAAGCCAGACCCAGTCACTTCAGAAACAGTCGTATTCTGGGGACTGCGGTTATGGCAAGTCATTGGTATCTTCTCTATGTTTATTCTAGCAGTCAGTAAGTATTTCTCTAAACCTGTCGTAGTAGTATATCTGCCAGACATTCAAGACTATTTATGAAATGAATATTTACATAAATTTACAAATACCTAGCAATTTCACATCAAACCTCCATCTTCCAATTCCATTTATATAAATCACATTAGTAAAATGAATGTACAAATTAGTCAGTCAGTCAAGATACAATGCTTCAGCTCAGCTTTTTGTCTGCATAGTCCAACTAGTTTGCATACAGAACAGATAGATCGCATGATACATGGAAATGTATATCATTTGCTGAATTGTCATGATGGTTATTGTGAGGGAGGGCTCCAAATGGTCATGGTATTGTCGGTTTATGTTTGCTTTATCGACCACATGATGCATGGTTCAATAAGGGGTGGAGGAGGACAAAAGTACACAAGACAAAAATGACATTCTATTTTAGTCATAACTCATCGGACATCTAAACAGTAATAACTAAACCATGTCATGACAGAGACCGAATCAACAAAAAGGAAAGTAGTCTGATAATAGCTGATAATGAAGTGTCACTATACAGTAATATACAGTGAATTCCAAAAGTATTGGGACAGTGACCATTTTTTGTTGTTGTTTTGACTCTCTACTCCAGAACTTTGGATTTGAAATGATAGTCCTAAATGAATCGTGAACAATGATGAGTGAGAAAGTTAGACGCACAAATATCATATCACGAAGACATGCTAACCTCTCACCATTACAGTTACATGGGAGGTTAGCATTTTTTGGGGGGGGGGGGTATGATATTTGTGCATCTGTAACTTTCTCACTCATCATTACTCACAATTCATTCAGGATCATCCGTAAACATGGTAGCATCCACATTAATGTAGAAGTGTTTAGAAACATATTATATTCTTATTCACAATAAAAGTGACTCCAAAATGGCACAGTACATTACTTACCATTAATTTCTATTGGGCACAAAATAATCTGAAACACAACCAAAACAAACAGCAAATGCATCCAACAAGTTTGTAGAGACACAACCTTGATGTAGTCATTGCGGGCTAAGAATGTGGGACCAAATACTTAACTTTTGACTACTTTAATACACATAAGTGAATTTATCCCAATATTTTTGGCCCCTTAAAATGAAGGGACTAAATACAAACGGTTCACCCGATAGGGATGAACATACCTCAAAATTAAAGCTGATAGTTGCACTTTAACCTGAAATGAATGAAACATTGTATCATTTAAAATCCAAAGTTCTGGAGTACAGAGCCAAAGCAACAGAAAATGGTTCACTGTCCCAGTACTTTTGTAGCTCACTGTAAATGCTAATAGCTGTAAAACTGTTATGTGACAGCGTTGTGACAGTAGTGTCTAGTTCAATACATATTCATATGTACTTCAGATACAAGCAAATAATATTCCACATGGGAAATACATTTATCTTTTATCTCTCTCTTTCTCGCCCACCTTCTCCATTTGCAAGTCATCACCCTATGCTGCATCTTCAAATGCCGTATCCCCAGGACGAAGAAGGAGATTGAGGCGCGACATGCTCAGAGAGTAGCAGCTAAGGACTACGCCAACACACTGGAGACTGTGCCTCCTCTCAACGAGCTCACAGAGATCCCAGGAGGTAAGTGATTCCCTTCTCAGACCCTCTCTACCTCAACAACAGTGCGATGCACATTTTAGGACATCCCTACTCCCTATGACAAAAGTCTCTAGGACGTAGGTGTGGTGTACATTTTAGGACATCCCTTCTGCCTATGACAGAAGTCCCTGGGAGGTAGGTGCAGTGTACATTTTAGGAAATCCCTATTGCCTATGACAACAGTTCCTGGGAGATAGGTGTGGTGTACATTTTAGGACATCCCTACTCCTATGACAAAAGTCCCTACTCCCAACTTCCTATGAACTTTAGCACTTTTTTTAAATCCACAGCAAGGCTAGATTAAAGTGTGAGACTTTATTTTTAATTTGTAACATTTACCTTCCATTAGTAAACACCTCAACTAGAGATGTGTGCACCTTTTATTTACTTACTCTACTCTAAGAACTACCCTGTTTCTGATTTCAGAGAGTTTTTCAAAGGAGAGTAGACAGGGAACTGCTGGGTGAATTTTATATGCTATTGATGAAATGTCACCTGCTAGGGTTTTTGATAATGTAGGAGATCAATAGCAGCTTGACACGGATTTAACACGAATGGGCCCCTGACAGCTTTTGTATTCATTAGTTTGAATGTTTCTCTCAGATTTCATCACATTATGCTAATGGCTCATCACATTCTAACCATGCAGAGCTAAGATATATTTTTCTCTTAAATAAGGATATTTAGACCTTGAGACAATTGAGACATGGATTGTTTATTGTGTGTGCCATTCAGAGGGTGAATGGGCAAGACAAATAATGTATCAGTTTGTACCAGTTTGAGTGTGTCAAGAACTGCAACGCTGCTGGGTTTCCTGTGTGTATCAAGAATGGTCCACCACCCAAAGGACATCCAGCCAACTGGACACAATAGTGGGAAGCATTGGAGTCAAAATGGGCCAGTGGAATGTTTTCGACACCTTGTAGAGTCCATACCCAGACGAATTGAGGCTGTTCTGAGGACAAAAGGGGGTGCAACTCAATACTAACAAGGTGTTCCTAATGTTTTGTACACTGTGCATAAATAATATATGCCATTTAGCACACACATATGTCAAAAGCGACTTATACCATGCCCAGACCGGATGCGCGCGTGCGGCATCATGCGCAAATTGATTTTGTCCCTACACACCAAATGTGATCACGACACACAGGTTGAAATATCAAAACAAACTCTGAACCAATTATATTAATTTGGGTACAGGTCGAAAAGCATTAAACATTTATGGCAATTTAGCTAGCTAGCTTGCAGTTGCTAGCTAATTTGTCCTATTTAGCTAGCTTGTTGTTGCTAGCTAATTTGTCGTGGGATATAAATGTTGAGTTGTTATTTTACCTGAAATGCACAAGGTCCTCTACTCCGACAATTAATCCACACATAAAACGGTCAACCGAATCGTTTCTAGTCATCTCTCCTCCTTCCAGGCTTTTTCTTCTTTGGACTATATATGGCGATTGGCATCTAACTTTCATAATAAGGTGAATTACCACAACCAACCTGTTCTTCTTTCAACCACCCACGTGGGTATAACCAATGAGGAGATGGCACGTGGGTATCTGCTTCTATAAACCAATGAGGAGATGGGAAAGGCAGGACTTGCACCGCGTTCAATGTCACAAATAGAACTGACTTCTATTTTAGAAACGCAGATGCCCGTTGGCACGCGCGAGCAGTGTTGGTGCAATGATTGAATAACATGTACAGTATGTGTAAATTTATTTTGCAACGCTTGCGCACGCGACGCTAGCCGTGTGGTCAGCATGTTAGTCATGCGTGCATACATTTTACAGATGGGTGGTCCCGGAAATCGATCCAACTATCCTGATGTTGCAAGCACCATGCTCTACAAACTGAGCTACAGAGGACCACAGGAATATAGGATATCTATACATCCATTGGCTTTACAGTATATCTTTAATTATAGGGCCTCTATGTCAGTGTCTGTCTCTTCCTTTTCAACGGTTCTAACTTTCATGCCTTCTCTTTGATTTCTTCCTCCTTCAATCTTTCATCTTCCAACCCTATCCCTTCCCTTTGACCTGTACCTTCCTCTCAAAACCCTTTCTTTCATCCTCTCTTCCTTGTGTTCTTCCCTTTCCTTCCTCTTCTTCCACCTCCCTCTCCTCCCTCTCTTCATCCTCCCTATTTTCCTCCCCCTCTCTTTCCTCCCTGACCTCTTTGTACTCTCCACCCCCCCTCCCCCTCCTCCCTCTCTTCCTCTTCATGCTGTCCCTCCAGCCCTCCCGGACACTGCGTCCCTCCCGACGGTCTCTGAGCAGGTCCAGGCTCGCAGCGCCAGCAGCAGCCAGCTCCCAGTGGTGAGAGAGGAGGAGGAGCTCACTGGCCCCCTCACTCAGCCCGAGACGGGATGACATTCCTCCCTCCTCCTCTCTCCTTTCCCCCCTCACTCAGCCTGAGACTGAATTTACCTCCCTCCTTTTCCTCTTCCTTATCTCTTCTCACCTTCCCTCTCTCCACATTCCTATTTATATTCTGACAAAGAGGGCAATCCACTAGAGGGAACATTGGAACATGCAGCTTAGGATTCAGTAAATCACAGAAAAGCATTGAATAGCTGAATAGAATAGTTAACTTAATAGATCAGCGTGCATCGCTACTTCCTAGAAAGAATGGCATAGACATTGTGGAGAATGTTGCCTGCTGATGAGTAATAGTTGCATGTGTTACGTACTTCAAATGCTCTTTGTTGACATACTCATCCTTGTCGATAGCACATTGATTGTACATTGGACACAGAACTGCAAGTCCATTATTTGGTAGGCAAATGTGGATGATGAAAAAGTAGAGATGAATCTTAAGGCTTCTGACGTTGATGTTGCATGTCTACGGCTGTCATTCGTTGTTTTTTCATTCCTCTCTTTCTCCTTCTCTGACTCAATCTGTAATCTTGGCTTTGTATAAATATATCTATGATCTTTTATGTATGCTTATACAGTAACATCCATGACAACCAACCCTGGTCCTGGATAGCTACAAGGTACACAGGCTTTTTGTCTCAACCTTGCACCAACAATGTCTTAATTATTAGTTGAATCGCATGTTTTAGTATGGGGGAAAAAATGCCTGCACACCATGTCAAGTTCATCCATGTCTAAGTTTGGTTTTCACTGACATACTGTACTTGTCATTTATCTCTGTTTTTCTGTCTGATCCAGGTGGGTGTGTTTCTGTACATGCCATCTGTCCTCTTGAAGTATCACACAGGCTTACATGGACATACATAGGTCTGGAATATCAAGTCAAAATCAAATCCAATTTGATTTGTCACGTGTCGAATACAACAGGTGTAAACCTTACAGTGAAATGCTTACTTACAAGCCATTAATCAACAATGCAGTTTTAAGAAAAACAAGTGTTAAGTAAAAAATAGATAAGTAAAACATTTAAATAAATAATTAAAGAGCAGCAGTAAAAATAACAGTAGCGAGGCTATATACAGGGGGTACCGATACACCGTCAATGTGCAGGGGTACAGGTTAGTTGAGGTAATTGAGGTAATATGTACATGTAGGTAGAGTTATTAAAGTGACTATGCATAGATAATAATCAGAGAGTAGCAGCAGCGTAAAAGAGGGGAGTGGGGGGGCAATGCAAATAGTCTGGGTAGCAATTTGATTAGCTGTTCATGAGTCTTACGGGGTAGAAGCCTTTTGGACCTAGACTTGGCGCTCAGCTACCGCTTGCCGTGCGATAGCAGAGAGAACAGTCTATGACTAGGGTGGCTGGAGTCTTTGACCATTTTTAGGGCCTTCCTCTGACACCGCCTGGTATAGAGGTCCTGGATGGCAGGAAACTCGGCCCCAGTGATGTACTGGGCCATACGCACCACCCTCTGCAGTGCCTTGCGGTCGGAGACCGAGAAGTTGCCTTGCCAAGCAGTGATGCAACCTGCCAGGATGCTCTCGATGGTGCAGCTGTAGAACATTTTGAGGATCTGAGGACCCATGCCAAATCTTTTCAGTCTCCTGTGGGGGAATAGACTTTGTCGTGTCCTTTTCACGACTGTCTTGGTGTGTTTAGACCATAATAGTTTGTTGGTGATGTGGACACCAAGGAACTTTAAGCTCTCAACCTGCTCCACTACAGCCCTGTCAATGAGAATGGGGGCATGCTCGATCCTCCTTTTCCTGTAGTCCACAATCCTCTCCTTTGTCTTGATCACGTTGAGGGAGAGGTTGTTATTCTGGCACCACATGGCCAGGTCTCTGACCTCCTCCCTATAGGCTGTCTCATCATTGTCGGTGACCACTGTTGTGTCGCCGGCAAACTTAATGATGTGTTGGAGTCGTGCCTGGCCATGCAGTCATGGGTGAACAGGGAGTACAGGAGGGGTCTGTATTATTATTTTACAATCATTATGGATAAAATGTATTTTGGGACTGACTGTGTATTGGGATTACTACCATAATGAGCGTGTCAGTCAGAGACAAGCTTAATCCATTAGAGAAATCATAGTCTATGTGAAAGAGTACATAATGTCACATCCAGCTGTATATTATAATGCAGCATCAGGGGATACTGGGGTTAATATGCATTTATTTCCGCAGCAAAACCTCTGCCGTGAACTTATAAGTATCAACCATGTGCTGAGAGAGAGAGTGAAAGGGAGAGAGCGAAAGGGAGAGAGCGAAAGGGAGAGAGAGAGTGGAGAGAGCGAGAAAGAGGGTGTCTGGCATTTATAAAGGAAAAGGATAAACAGATATGCTTTATAATCGTGGAGACTCATGAACCCCACACAGCTGTTTACCCCTGGATTCATCCACAAGAGATAGTGAATTTTCCAGCAAATAGTAAGTGTACCAGGGCCCCCTTCCACTAATTAAGTAATGAGTGAAGTATGCAATTTAAAATATGCAACTCTGTAACGCCTGACGTGATAGCTACGTGCTGCTGTGTGCAAGTATTTGTGGAGAGAGTGTATGCAAATATCCTGGCCATATAATCCAACATATTATTGAGAATATATTCAGTTAGAAACAGAAACAGTTATTACTATATACTTGTGGTTATTGCGTCTCCTGATCAATAAGATTACATTCTGGGCATTGACAACAATGTTTAACTGAATAATTAATCTACAACAAAGTGTCTCTGAGAACACTGACATAACTTCACTCTCAGAAGTTTTACTCACCACTTTACCTACATGACCTAAAAACAATATTGTTTCAGACAGCCTGGATAAAAGTGATAATGTCTGTGAGAACATTTGACATTCATAGGAGATGGTAGAGCAAATACCGGACAGGAGGCAACGCTGAGGGGAGGACTAGGGACGAAGTGCAACTTCCAACCCCCAATTCTTTGTCATATGGATAAAGCTATTAAAATGAACAGTAGACATTGTTCCAGCACACTTTGATCTGTCATGCTCTGAGTTGTGTCAGTTCTCTAGTGGTTCAAGAGCCTCCTGAGGCATGCTGTCAGACAGGGTCCACTTAGAACTGACTGATGCAACCTTCTCACTTCCTCACACCTTTCTCTATACAGTAAGAGAGATGCAGGAAGGACGGACGGACAGGCACGCATACATATGCACAAGCACAAGCACACGCAGGCACACATGTATAGTCACAGATCCACACGCACACATTTCTTACACATCTCAGTCCCACACAGAGGCATAGGGTCATCAGAGAGATTACATGTTACCCCAGGAAACCCAATGCAGGTGTAAAAAGTCTATACTTCACTCCAGGATACCCATTACGGGCAGCGGTATCTATAGAAACAAGGTTGCCATATTCATGTCAGGGGTTATTGCATTTCTATTTTAGTTGTTGTGTGTTCCACTTGGATTTAGTAGCGTCTATGAACAACATGATTATGAAGCCACGCATGTGTGAAAGCGTGTATACTTACTGTATTTCAAATGTATGTAGTTCCGTCCTTGTGGTGTACTTGTCTATTAATGTTCTGTACTATGTCATGTTTTTGTTTTCTGTGGACCCCAGGAAGAGTAGCTGCTGCTTTAGCAGTAGCTAATGGGGATCCTAATAAAATACTAATTCTGAGGGTTATTCTGGTTGTCAAACGATATCCTCATGCGTAGAGGGGTCAGGAGTGTGAGCGTGCATGTTGCACCTCAGCCTCCGCCGGACTGAACATCACCACCAGAGAGTGTGTTTTGTGTGAGTGTGTGTCTTCTCGGATTGAGAAAATAACACCATCAGCGAGAGGAGTCGTAGCCTTGGGACGTCACAGCGGGATGGAGGATGAGAAAGTGGTCAAAATTGACATCAAGTGGCTTGACTATTTACACGGTAATTACATCGGCTGGTACAGTGGAACTGAACATGTGGGTACAGGGTACACACAGTGGATTGTATTTGACTGTTTGCGCAATTTGATGGATTTTGTAGTTCATTCATCTGAAATCTAAAGCAATAATTCTGGAGTGAGAGGAGGCGGTAATTCGTTTGAGTGTGTTCATGAATCTAAAATGATGTGTGTTACACATTCCACAGATGGGTATTACAGATAATATTTTCTAGTCAGAATTTAACAATGTACTTACTCTACCCTGTACCCATGTAAGGTACAGTATCAACACAAAATTAAATGAGACACTTAATGTGAAGCGTTACCCAAAAGGGTTATGTCTACACTCTCTAGTGCAATGTTTCCCAACTCCTGTTCTTGTGTGTGTCTTATACCCTCAACAGCACACATTTTTGTTGTAGCCCCAGACAACTTGTCAACTAATCATCAAGCCCTCAACGAGTTGAATCAGGTGAGCTTGTCCGGGACTACAACCAAAATGTATGCTGTTGGGGGTACTGGTGGACTGGAGTTGGGAACCACTGCTCTAGTGGTGATGTAACGATGTTCCTCTTCCTCTTCATCCGAAGAGGAGGAGCAGGGATTGAACCAAAATGCAGCGTTGTAGTTCGACATATTATTTATTTACAACAAACAGACGAAGACGAAAAACTCTTGAACAAAATACAAAACAACAAACGAAGTAGACAGACCTGGACTACGAACTTACACGTAACGAAGAACGAACGAACAAGTACTGACTACAAACAAAACAAACGAACGATACAGTCCCGTATGGTGCAACAAACACTGACACAGGAAACAACCACCCACAAACAAACAATGTGACACCACCTACCTTAATATGATTCTCAATCAGAGGAGATGAAAACCACCTGCCTCTAATTGAGAACCATATCAGGTACCCATTAAACCAACATAGAAACACAAAACATAGACTGCCCACCCAAACTCACGTCCTGACCAACTAACACATACAAAACTAACAGAAAACAGGTCAGGAACGTGACAGGTGATGTAAAAAGACAGTCACCCCTGCTTCCCTAGAAGCGGTTCCCTTGCCTGCCTGGCCTATTTAGTGTCTACAGATGTCTGCCCCTGCTACTGTACTAAGAAGGTGTGGTAAAAAGCAGCAGTATCATCTCCCTCTCAGCAGTGGTTCTCCCTAGAGCAGGAACTAGCACACTGGGGGTTCACCATGGGTGTCATGGAGGGGAGGAAGGGAGGCATGGGCAGAAATCCTCACAGCTCTAGATTGTGAAGTGGGAGCTGTTGAATTTCTCATTGTAGAAGTCCTCTCATGCCTGGAGGGGATGTTGTAAGACACGCACACAGTCTCGGTCTTAATGCTGTTTCAAATGCTTGGTTGTAACTGATTGCATGTAAACCTCTATCTCCAAATGATGTTTGCCTTAGAAAAAAATGATATCCACATACATGTGTATGGATATGCTGGATTACGGGAAGGGATATACCCATCTACCTTTTCAATTATTTCTCTATATTTTAGATCTATTTGCTTTGCAGTAAAGTCTCATTCCTTGACTTGTGTTCACCTTGCATTTCAATTTGTTCTCAGAGGTGGAGCAAACAAAACTCATTGCATAGAACAAACATGGTTATTTTGATGTTGTGCAGTAGAGGCCATCTAGATTGTGATGTTTGTCATTATCAATCACCAGGATTATGAAATCCTGTGGAGGGCAGCGTGCCTATAGTCCTTCACAGCCTTCTGGTAGATTGAAACTTTCATTCATCAAATATTTGTCGATTTCAAATCCCCATAATTTGTTTCCCAACCAGCCCAGTACACTTATAAAACCTCATTAGCAGAAAAAATAGGCTACGTTCATTAGAATGTAGAGAGACAGATGCACATTCATTAAAACACTATGACCCACTTTTCCGGGATTATATATTTTGCTGCAATATATTATTATTGCAGGAAGGGGTCTTGATGATAACAAACGTTGTTGTCGCGGCCTCCAAGTGATTGTTTCCCCTTGTGCTTTTGTCCTCCCTCCAGCTGTAGTTGTGGTGAAAAAAGAAGAGGTGACAACAGTCTCAGGAAAAGTGGACGGTGAAAAGGGGGGAAAGAAGACCAAGGAGAAGAAAGAGGGCAAGGGTGCCAAGGAGGGAAAGGATGATGAAAAGGAGGGATCTGCTAACAAAAAAGGAGAAAAAGGGGAAAAGGGGGAAAAAGGGGGAGGAAAGAAAGGAGAAGCAAGTGAAGGAAAAGGGAAGAAGAGTAGAGAAGGGGAGAAAGGAGGAGGTGATAAAGGAGGAGGTGCAAAAGGAGGTGCTAAGGGGGGAGCCAAGAAACCTCCTTCGAAAAAGTAAACACTGGATCGGGAAACACAAATTGTGCTAAACAATTTTTCATAAGTAATTTTTTTAGTTGTCAATTTTGTATTTTTTTGTTTTTTTTAAATGATTGTATATAATGACAAAAAGTACATATTAACTATAAAACAATCTTTAACCCTTGTGTTGTCTTAAGGGTAAAAAATGACACGCCACTATTACCAGCAGAGAGAACCCCCGAAATGATCTTTTTTCAACTTGAAATTTGATTACTTTTCCTAAGAAAAAGTGAAACACTGTCTTTGTTCATATTTCCATGAAAGCTGTACACCACCAGGGTACAAAGATTGTCTTAGGGGCAATTTTTACCCTGCAGTTATAAAATACTTTACACACCACAAAAACCACAAAGACACACACACACACACACACACACACACAGAAATGGAGATTATGTGTGCTACTGATTGAACTCAGACAAAACTAAAACGTTCTTGTGCATGTGCAGCATCTCCCCTCCACGACCCCTCCATGACCCCTCCACGACCCCTCCATGACCCCTCCACGACCCCACACATGACTCAAGTTCACAGACAAAATAAAAACTACTTCAGACAAAATAAACAACATTTCAGACAAAATAAACATTTCTTGAAAGCATTGTTTACTAATGGGGAATGCAGTCAGAGACTATAAAGGTGCTGCAGATGACAGTCCCCCCAGTTCTCTCTTTGCTGAAGCCATGAGTGCACGTTTCAGCGCCCAACAGGTCGTAGATCAGATTTTTTCAGATGTCCAGGAGGAACAAGAGAACAATGATTTAGAAGAGGAAGAGGTATCTGAAGAAGAAGATGGGGAAGAATACAACCCAGAGCATGATGCATCATCTTCAGATGAAGAAGAAATCCCCCAAGCTGAAAGTGAGACATTTTTGTCAAACAGCAGAAAAATAACATGGTCCTTGTCACCATATGACAACCAGGGCAGGATGGCAGCACAAAATGTCATTAGGATGACCCCAGGGCACACAAGACATGCAGTTGCCCATGCCCATGACATCGCCTCAACATTCTACATGTTCATCACGCCAGCCATCGAAAAAATTATCCTGGAGATTACACATTTGGAGGGTTTCCGTAAATATGGAGACAACTGGAAAAGGATGGATGAGATTGACCTGCAGGCCTACACAGGGCTGCTAATCTTAAGGAGTGTGTATAGGTCCCGAGGCGAGGCTACATGTAGTCTCTGGGATGCAGAGTGTGGAAGGGTGATTTTCAGGACTTAGGACCTGAGCCCTAGGACCATGCCTCAGGACTACCTGGCATGATGACTCCTTGCTGTCCCCAGTCCACCTGGCCATGCTGCTGCTCCAATTTCAACTGTTCTGCCTGCGGCTATGGAACCCTGACCTGTTCACCGGACGTGCTACCTGTCCCAGACCTGCTGTTTTCATCTCTCTATAGACAGCAGGAGCGGTAGAGATACTCTTAATGATCGGCTATGAAAAGCCAACTGACATTTACTCCTGAGGTGCTGACTTGTTGCACCCTCGACAACTACTGTGATTATTATTATTTGACCATGCTGGTCATTTATGAACATTTGAACATCTTGGCCATGTTCTGTTATAATCTCCACCCGGCACAGCCAGAAGAGGACTGGCCACCCCTCATAGCCTGGTTCCTCTCTAGGTTTCTTCCTAGGTTTTGGCCTTTCTAGGGAGTTTTTCCTAGCCACCGTGCTTCTACACCTGCATTGCTTGCTGTTTGGGGTTTTAGGCTGGGTTTCTGTACAGTACTTTGAGATATCAGCTGATGTACGAAGGGCAATATAAATAAATTTGATTTTTCAGTGCCACGATGCCACTGAAAGTCTTTCACACTTTCTCAAGAATGCTACGATTTGATAACCGCGAGTCAAGACCTTGCAAGATGTGTGAGAGACAAACTGGCGGCCATAAGAGAGGTCTGGGAGAAGTGGATGGAGCGTCTACCATACCTCTACAATCCTGGGCCTGAAGTAACAGTGGATGAGCTACTGGTTCCATTCTTCTGTAATATAAGTGATTTTCACTGTTAATTTTATTATGTATTGCTGTAATATCATTGATGTATGTGATTGTTTTCTGTGACACTGATACTAATTACTGATAGTAATCTCCTTTGTCAAAAGGTCGCTGTCCTTTCCGGCAGTATATGCCCAGCAAGCCAGCAAAGTATGGCATCAAGATATGGGTGGCCTGTGACACACAATCCAGCTACGCTTGAAAGATGCAAGTCTACACAGGGAAGCCGACCAGTGGAGGCCCAGACAAGAACCATGGGATGAGGGTTGTGCTCGATGTGACAGATGGACTGAGGGGGCACATGTCACGTAACAATTTCTTCACCTCTTATGAACTCAGCCAGCAGCTAATGAAGAGGAAGATCACCATGGTTGGCACAGTTAGAAAGAACAAGCCTGAGCTCCGCCCTGCACTCCTCGTAAACAAGGGGGAGAGAGGCCTTCTCATCAAAGTTTGCCTTCACCCCCACCACCACTCTAGTTTCTTACCTCCCAAAGAGGAACAAGAATGTGGTCGTCCTGAGCACACTGCACAAAACGGCTGAGATCTGTGATCGTGAGGACAGGAAGCCAGCCATCATCCTGGACTACAACCACAACAGAGGAGACGTGGACAACCTGGACAAGGTGATTGGAACTTACAGCTGCAGGGGGATGACTGCCCGCTGGTCCCTGGTCATCTTCCATAACATCATTGATGTGTCACAATGCCTTCGTGATATGGAACAAGATCAACCCTACCTGGATGCCTGATAAGCAGAACAAGAGGAGGGTGTTCCTGGAGCAGCTGGGAAAGGCACTTGTAACCCCACATATTCAAAGACGGGAGCGCCTCAACCGCACAGCAGCCTCAACCGCACAGCAGCCTCTGCAGCGCTTGTGGAAGTTGTTCAGGGAGCTGAATCTTGTCCTGATCCACCTGAGGCTGCAGCTGGGGCAGGCAAGAAGAGGAGATGCCAATTCTGCCCCCCAAAGGAGGACTGTAAAACAAATACTATGTGCTGCACATGTGAGAAATACATCTGCAAAGTCCATGCACACACACTTGTATGCTCTCCTACATGTGCTAAATAGAGTTGATTGATTTATGTTCTTCACGTTTTTGTTTTGTATCTATTATCTTATTTTATTCTTATTTATTGTTGTTTATACACCTTGTGGGTGTGGGAAATGGTTAAAAAAATGGGAGACGACTAGCATTTTGTAGTTGAATTCCTCATTGTACAGTATATAAGAATATAACACTATGTTGCCAAAAAAGTTAAGACTTAGTTTCCCTTCAATAAAATGCATTCAAAACTACTTTCTGCACATTTCTGCTACTTTCTTAGGCTATACAAGTGCTATCTCTTGCTACAAAAAATATGTTTACACCTACGCAGTACCTTTAGTAATAATAATAAACCTTTACTTTATTAAAGAATACAATCATGAAAGGTGTGTTGTAATAAAAATGAGTGGTGTCCACAGATTAAATGCAGTCTTTCTGCATTGTGAAGAGGGAAAACCCAGATATTCACAAAGTTTGTGATGAATGACAGGTTGTTTCTTCATGCATAATAGATTTGGGGTTTAAAATTCAAATAAGCTGCTTTATTTTAGGGGTTTAGTGAAGGCGGGTCATTTTTTACCCTAAGGACAAGGGGAGTATACAGAATGTTAAGACTACAGAAGGGTTAAACTGTATTTACTTACATTGTTCTTGATCAACAAGAACATAATTAGTATGGGATTGGATTCATGGTGCAAATTCAATGGACACTTAAATCGACAATAGAATTGTACATTTTAATGTCTTATTCACAATACAATGATGAACATCAGACTGAAAAACATTTTCCTCTTAAACCCACGTTTACATTTACAACATTGACTTCACACAAACGACATGGAGTGAAATCAACCAAGTATGGTGTCCTATTTTAAACAAAACAGTCACACCCTCTCCACACATGGCAAATACAGTAGACTATTAACACAAAATACCAACTCCTATCTCTCTGAGGACAGATACATTTGCAATATGAGATAAATAAAAAACAACGAAAATATCATAGGTGATATTATATACTTCCATGAGAGGTAAATAAAAAGAAATGTGTACAATATTATCTCTGTAAAGTAATGGCCTTTTTACATAATCGAATTCAAAAACACAATCAATTTACATGATACAATCAATATGAAATAGAATAGGGTATTAAAGTGTGCATAAATCTACAAATGTTTGTTTGAAATGATATTTTCCCATCAACACTGGTTCTAGTGTCGCCCCCTCCTAAACAAACACGGACAGTTAAAGGCCAGACTAGCGTATCTACTATACACAATACTACCAAGCTTATTTACTAGTGGCATGTTCGTTGGCTGTAGGTGGGTGTAAGATAACCACTGTATAAGAAAATGTGAATATTCTACTTTATTTTTAATTTCCTTGTTGGCTTAGATGGCATCTTTTGGTAACACGTTCTCTAATAGTATCCTTATATCACGCTTACATGTACAGTTGAAGTCGGAAGTTTACATACACTTAGGTTGGAGTCATTGGAACTCGTTTTTCAACCACTCCACACATTTCTTGTTAACAAACTATAGTTTTGGCAAGTCAGTTAGGACATCTACTTTGTGCATGACACAAGTCATTTTACAACAATTGTTTACAGACAGATTATTTCACTGTATCACAATTCCAGTGGGTCAGAAGTTTACATACACTAAGTTGACTGCCTTTAAACAGCTTGGAAAATTCCAGAAAATGATGTCATGGCTTTAGAAGCTTCTGATAGGCTAATTGACATAATTTGAGTCAATTGGAGATGTACCTGTGGATGTATTTCAAGGCTTACCTTCAAACTCAGTGCCTCTTTGCTTGACATCATGGGAAAATCAAAAGAAATTAGCCAAGACCTCAGAAAATAAATTGTAGACCTCCACAAGTCTGGTTCATCCTTGGGAGCAAATTCCAAACGCCTGAAGGTGTCATCTGTACAAACAATAGTACGCAAGTATAAACACCATGGGACCACGCAGCAGTCATACCGCTCAGGAAGGAGCTCCTAGAGATGAATGTCTCCTAGAGATGAATGTACTTTGGTGAGAAAAGTGCGTATCAATCCCAGAACAACAGCAAAGGACCTTGTGAAGATGCTGGAGGAAACAGGTACAAAAGTATCTATATCCACAGTAAAATGAGACCTATATTGACATAACCTGAAAGGCCGCTCATCAAGGAAGAAGCCACTGCTACAAAACCGAGATAAAAAAGACAGACTACGGTTTGCAACTGCACATGGGGACAAAGATCATACTTTTTGGAGAAATGTCCTCTGGTCTGATGAAACAAAAATAGAACTGTTTGGCCATAATGATCATCGTTATGTTTGGAGGAGAAAGGGGAACGCTTGCAACCCGAAGAACACCATCCCAACCGTGAAGCACGGGGGTGGTAGCATCATGTTGTGGGGGTGCTTTGCTGCAGGAGGGACTGGTGCACTTCACAAAATAAAATGGGATCATGAGGTTGGAAAATGATGTGGATATATTGAAGCAACATCTCAAGACATCAGTCAGGAAGTTAAAGCTTGGTCACAAATGGGTCTTCCAAATGGACAATGACCCCAAGCATACTTCTAAAGTTGTGGCAAATTGCTTAAGTACAACAAAGTCAAGGTATTGGAGTGGTCATTACAAAGCCCTGACCTCAATCCTATAGAAAATTTGTGGGCAGAACTGAAAAAGCATGTACGAGCAAGGAGGCCTACAAACCTGACTCAGTTACACCAGCTCTGTCAGGAGGAATGGGCCAAAATCCACCCAACTTATTGTGGGAAGCTTATGGAAGGCTACCCGAAACGTTTGACCCAAGTTAAACAATTTAAAGGCAATGCTACCAAATACTAATTGAGTGTATGTAAACTTCTGACCCACTGGGAATGTGATGAAAGAAATAAAAGCTGAAATAAATCATTCTCTCTACTATTATTCTGACATTTCACATTCTTAAAATAAAGTGGTGATCCTAACTGACCTAAGACAGGGAATTTTTACTAGGATTAAATGTCAAGAATTTTGAAAAACTGAGTTTAAATGTATTCGGCTAAGGTGTATGTACACTTCCGACTTCAACTATATATCACGCAACAGAACTTTGTAAGGCAGAAAACGAACTCTGCCTCTATATTTATCTGGTGTAAAAGGTAATGTGCCCTAACCATATAAGACCATGACAATAAATAGGAAACCACAAAGATTAGGAATGAAATGTACATTTGGAGGGAAGGTTTGAACCATATATGCCTGGCCGCATATAGCCTGGCCGCTCAGACTAGAAGTAACATAGTAAACGTAAATGTGTTACTCTAAAAATGAAAGGGAAAGATGTGGGAGTATAATGCAAACATCTTGCAACCCAAAGGTTGCGTGTTCCAATCACATCACAGACAACTTTCGCATTTTAGCTAATTAGTAACTCTGTAACTACAAAAAAAGGGGTTTTCGGCTGTCCCCATAGGAGAACCCTTTTTGGTTCCAGGTAGAACCCATTTGGGTTCCATGTGGTAGAACCCTCTGTGAAAAGGGTTATACTTGGAAACCAAAAGGGTTCTACCTGGAACCAAAAAAATGTTTTGCAAAAGGGTTCTCCTAATAAATACATATCATACTAAAATGGAGGAACACAAATGTACGTTTACCATGTTAAGTCAACCCTTGAAACAACGTGGAAATATTGGGATGGATAGGAATGAAACCTACTGTACATGAACTATTTAGACAGATAAGGTTGAAACATAAAGTATTGGAACTGTGACATCTTTAGACATAGCCTGGTGCTCCAGTCTGTTTGTGCTTTAGTCAACTCCTCTGTGTGTTTGTTTATTTTCATGCCAAACACGAGGCATGACAATGATAGAAGCATTGGCTACAGCACATAGAGTATATGACAAGGCTACTTTTACAGAGCGTAAAGACACAAATACTGGTTCTGTGACAAACTAACTAACAAACAAATGATTTTAATCCTTCAATTCCCCCTGAGAACATTGGCTGGAAAACGAACTGCTGTGTGATGGAACGGAACTTGTAAAGCTGGGGTATTTCAAATCAAAATCAAATTTGATTTGTCACATGCTTTGTTAACAACACGTTTAGACTAACAGTGAAATGGTTACTTACGGGCCCTTCATAACAATGCAGAGAGAGAGAAAAAATAATACAAATAATAAATATACAGTATATATATATATATATTTATAAAGTGTAACTAGACATATTTTCACAAAAGTTTCTTGAGTGTAGAAATGTGGATATACAGTGGTGGGAGAGGAAACTGTAGGGTCAAAGTGCAATTTAGTTCTTGAATCAAATAATTATATGCGAGTGTAAATAACCGTCTAATGTTCTGTCAATACCTTTGTTAGGCATTCTACTGAAATCTTATTTTAACGGTCCTGATACATACAGTATTGTCCCTCACCTACAGTATATTCTCCAGTTTCTATACATTTAAGACTATATACAATATAACACATTTCAAATATCAAACGTCCCTTACATTTTTGAACAGTCTGTACAAGCATCAAATTATATTTAGAATACATTTCCATGACCCTTAATGCTATTTTAGCTCACAACTAGAATGGATTTTTATCATCATTGTAAACATTGTGACTTCTATGCAAATGCATACATACTGTATATACAAAAAGAGCAGCATAACACTTGACCATATAAAACAACAGTTGTGTGCTATTTAGTTCTGGTGTTCCTTCATACCGTCTCTTCACGAGTCTCCTATGGAATTCTTCCTTGGAATTTTCCTGTGAAATTTGAGAATTCCTTGGAAATCCTCATTTAAATAACATTTTATTTCGAAAATGTAACTGTTTGCTGCACCCTGAGTTTTGGAGGGTGCCTCCCTTTGAAACGTTAATAAAAGTAGTTTGCTACATTTACAGTGCCTTCAGAAAGTATTCAGACCTTTTGACCTTTTCCACACTTTGTTGTGTTACAACCTGAATTTAAACCGGATTAAATGTAGATTTTTCTGTCACTGGCGTACACACAATACCCCATAACATCAAAGTGGATTAATGTTTTTAGAAATGTTTACAAATTACTGGTAGATGGGTAAAAAAAAAAGCACACATTGAATATCCCTTTGAGCATGGTGAAGTTATTAATTACACTTTATATCGTGTATCAATTCACCCAGTCACTACAAAGATACAGGCGTCCTTCCTAACTCAGTTGCCGGATAGGAAGAAAAATGCTCAGGGATTTCACCTTGAGGCCAATGGTGACTTTAAAACAGTTACAGAGATTAATGGCTGTGATAGGAGAAAACTGCGGATGGATCAACAACATTGTAGTTACTACGCAATACTAACCTAATTGACAGAGTGAAAAGAAGGAAGCTTTTACAGAATAAAAAATAATCCAAAACATGCTTTCCTGTTTGCAACAAGGCACTAAAGTAATACTGCAAAAAAGGCAATACACTTTCTGTCCTAAAAACAAAGTGTTGTGTTGGATTTGCCCCAAACATATCACTGAGTACCACTCTCCATTTTTTCAAGCATACTGGTGGCTGCATCATGTTATGGGTATGCTTGTAATTGTTAAGGACTGGGGAGTTTTTCAGGATATAAAATAAATGGAATAGAGCTAAGCACAAGCAAAGTCTGAGAGGTAAACCTGGTTCAGTCTGCTTTCCACCAGACACAGAGATTAATTCACCTTTCAGCAGGACAATAACCTAAAACACAAGGCCAAATCTGAACTGGAATTGCTTACCAAGAAGACAATGAATGTTCCTGGGTGGCCGAGTTACAGTTTTGACTTAAATCTACTTGAAAATATATGGCAAGTATTGAAAATGGTTGTGTTGCAACGATCAACAATACATTTGACAGAGTTTGAATCATTTTTAAAAGAATAATTGGCAAATATTGTACAATCCAGGTGTGCAAAGCCCTTACGGGAAAGTTCCAGAAATACTCACAGCTGTAATCGCTGTAAATTACGTATTTCTGAATTTCATTTTCAATAAATAAGCAAAAATGTCTAAAAACTTGTTTTCAATTTGTCATTATGGGGTATATTGTGTAGATGGGTAAGATTTTGTATTTATTTAATCCATTTTAAATTCAGGCTGTAACACAACAAAATGTGGAATAAGTCAAGGGGTATGAATACTTTCGGAAGGCACTGTACAGTGTATAAAAGCTTATTTTTTTTAAATCCTCTTAACGCTGTCTCTCCCACTCCATTGATATGTTTCGGTTACTTTTGTGGCATTATATATTGTGAAACAGAATATTATCATTGAAGAATTTAATCATCAGAACATCATGGAAACAACAACCTTCCATAGTCATTACACTATTGAATATCAGGATTGTATCTTTTAAATAGCAAAAATAAAAACTGTACAAAAAGTTGATACTCATGGAGAAAAGTCTTCCATTGGCCTTCCTCCATATAAATCAACACTAGAAGCCAGCACAAATCTGAAACTACAGTACAGACTAGCTCAAACTGATGCACTAGAATGGTGAGTTTGGACTAGTACCTGAGTTTTATTCCCTTTTACATCAAAGTGGGTTAGGTTTTCTGAATTGACATCCATATTTCAAACCAATCGAAATGTAGTGAGATCTCCCTAACCATGCAGGCAGAGTCAACTGCAGCCAGGCATTTCCTTATATCACTAGGAGTTCCTAATGTAACAGATGTAAGCTAGTGAGCTGTATGCTAACTTATCCATCCGCTACACTAACATAAGCTAACATGCTCCTGCCAGAATGAGGACCTACATATACTGTTAGACACCTTCAACCACAGGACCTGTCGACCATCACTGCTGTAGGTTTCAGACAGAGACATTAGCCTACTGTCCATCCACAGACCATTCATGATCCACACGTTTTATAATAGCTTTAGAATGTGAAAAAGCTACATCTGCAAGTTGGTTTTCATCAATTATAAAGTACCTGCTGCAACTCATTGAAGTCAGTGAAATAAAACAAAACAAATATGAATTTTTGTCCGTGTGGCAGGTGGAAATAGTCTCAGAAAGAGCGGTGGTGTTTGCTACAGGACAATAGAGAAGGTGATTGTCTGTGTTGGTGGCTCACCTCAAACACTAAGGTACCCTTTTAGCCTTAAGCCTTTGTCCTCCAGTCCTTATCCACCCACTAAAATCCTGGCTCGATTCACAGGAGGAAAACTGGCAGTGTCGACGAAAGGCAGCCATCCTACTGTATAACATCCTGAGAATAATGACTGGTGCTATGTTCCATGACTCATTCCTACAGAGATCGTCCTCACAACGGAGGGGCTATTGACATGACTGTCTTTCACTAGAGGTCACATGAACGTCACATAACGGTCTCCCGCTCCTCCTCCACCACAGGCGAGGGTTTCTCCTCCTCAACAGAATGCGGTGGCGTGTTATCGGATAGCTGCTCCTCCTCAGGAATGTGTAACTCCTGTCCCGAGGAGGGGATAGAGTGCTCGGAGACGGAACCGTTCTTCACATACCCCGGGAGGTTCCGGTGCCCGTTGACGGTGACTGGGGCCCCAAGGCGCGTGGTGAGATGGAGGGCCAGGGGTCCCCGGGCAGTGACGTTGGTTACACTGGTGTGAGACACCATAGGTCCATAACTATACGTGTTACTGCCACTACGGGCTTTACGTTTAAAGTCCAGCGCTAGTGTCCTCCTGCTCCAGGTTTTCTTAATTTCTGCCTGGACCTAAAGGAAGATGAAAAGAAATAAGATTGTCACTAAGTACATCTAAATCGACAGTGGCATATATTCAGGCACGTGCACAGATATGTGTCTACCTGTGGCCGAGCATCTTCCCCTTTGCCCTCCCACTCGTCAAGTACCCTTTTGTGTGGTGGTCTAACGTTTTTTAATACAGTTTAATTCGTTGTTGTTCTGTACACACTGCTCCCAAGTCGTCAAGACGTCGTAAAGTTCGGCACCCCCCACCCATTGGTCTGGCCTGTACGGAGCTCACGTGCGCCTGGTATCCAAACATGCATAGCTCGTGATGCAGGTCACCGATTGAGTGTGTGTGTAGCAAGCTACCTAGTTTAAATATAAACAGTACAGCATACCATTTGATTAACCCTTGATAACACTTGATTTACATCATCATCAATACCTGTCAGGTTGGCAGCAGCCCTTCATAATGTATTTCCTTATAGAATCATAGCCACAGGAAGGGTGCTGGAGGTGTTGTAGCACCCCCAATAAATTGAAATAAATTTGCCAGTTATAGAATTACTGCTGTCTGTTCAGAAATGTATGAAATAATTCAGAATAGCCTACTACACCATGAGTAGGCCTATAATTTAGCCACAGAGGATCAATAGCTTCTTTTAAAAAATTGCCTAGTTGTGGATTGTGTGTAGCCCAATAACAAAGCAGTCGGGAACACACGGCAAATCTGTCAGTGAACAGCATGCAGTCAAAACTGGCCTTTCACAATATTTCAAATACAAATCGTGGGAAAACACAGGTTTGAAAGCAAATGGCTCAACTTCCAAATGGGCCTATTCAGTGAACATTGTTAACAAGAGACGTCATTGGGTGAGTCAGTGAAACTGGAAAGCTTTTTTAAGACTCTAATTTCCTCCTCATATTGTACCATATGCGTGTCTCCACACACCTAGGCCTCTCAGTCACTGTCAAAGTAGCTTGCCATTTTGATAATTTGTACAGTATTAAACATAATTCTGATAAAGTCTCCAGTCATGTAAAATGATGTAGAATTGCAGAAAATGCATTTATAAAAAGGCACAAACTGTTTTCTGACCATAGGCTACTTAAAATGTTGCCCATATGTGCAACTTCTGTGTGCACCTCTACTCTAGGCTACTTCTCTATGCCACTACGCAAATGCGATGATATGCATGCAATGCTTTATTATAGCCGCAATGTAATTTTTTATGCGTTCCGGTACCTCAGAGCTCCCTGGGTGACCCCCCTCTCGCTCACTTTTTGTTCCTCCCAAATTAACAAATGAAGCACTGAACACAGGTAGTCTAGACTCTAGTTAACCACCATATACTAAAATAACAATGAACATTAGGCTATATTATGAAGTTATTATTTAAGAGCATTGAAGATATAAATATTTTTTTTTAGCAGATTTACATCAATAATCAGCTGATCGCCCTCTATTCCCAATGTCAATCATGCCTTCAAGAGGCACTGTAACTAACTTGCTTACAATGTGGGATGAGTAAGTGTGTTGCATAAATAAATAAATAGACCTTTTTTCATTTTGAGAACCTGCCCCCTGAAAGGTCTGTGCACATCCCTGCATACAATAATTGAGTCTGAGTTTTTTTTGTGTGCATACTGTGTGCATGTTGTGACTGCAATTAATCATGAGCATAATATTATATATCAGGATTACATAGTGTCTTAAATAATATACTATAATCTATTAGGATTTCCTTACAGACATTTTCACAGATAAATCTTAATAAAATTGTTCAACGTTGTCCTTACCTCCCCATTGCAGAAACAATATATAATTGCCACAAAGAATCCCTGAAAAGAAGATAAACCATTATTACAAGTTTGCGTATGACTCAAAGTACACAGGTTGACCTGAGCATCTATCCAGAGCACTTTAGAAGAATGTCATGCAATCTAAAGTGACTATTCAAGTCATTGACACCAGCTGCTTACTCTGAAAACACTGAGCTGTGCAGCTCTCTCTAATTTTCCTCATAAAAGTTTAATCACAACTCAATACTTAATTATGTGTAGCACACCACTACAGCATATGCAGTGCCCCATAGTGGACTTTGGCCGATTGATATATCTCCTTTTTACAGTACTGTAGCAGCTCATCATTTCAGGTCCATTGCTGGCTGCCTGTGACTAAACCCACATGCAGTAAAACATTATTGGGTTGTTCGTTCATTCATCCATGCTGTACAAGACCAGTCAGTACCTGGAATGAATTGAAGAGCATCTCGTAGTGCATCTGTATCTGCCAGGGGACTCCAGTTACCTCAGTATAAGGCATGGCCATGAACACTATGTAGTGAACGCCAAACAGTGGCATCAGGACCAAAGTAGACTTCAACAGTTTCCTGTGGAGGGAATGAATAATAGCAGTGATTCATTTTACATTTACTGTGTGTGTGACAGTTGTCATGGGGAGATAAAATGTTATATTATAATAGACATTCACTGTATTATTCATTTTCTTACATACTGTATTACTGACATGACTGCCCCACTTGGCACACTACGACATTTCCAAGTGGATATTTGGGTAATATTTTGTTGAGACGTTGATCAATGAGATGTCAACCTTTATTCACCCACTCAAAAAGACATCCAGCAGTTTGGTGAATTATCATGTTATCACTATGTTTTCAACCATCTAAATGCATAACCAAATTCCAATGGAAAAACTATGTAAGATTTTTGGTTTAGTTGTCATCTAAATATTTTATCACTGAGCTTTCAACCATTTAAAAGCACAACACAGTTCAGATATGTTGTATTCATACAACTTAATTAATCAATGTGCTTCCTCTAATAGCACAACCAAATGACCTGGATTGCAGCTGAGATAACATTAAAAGTACAGTGCAAGTGATCAATGCTGTTCGAGATTCTGCACAGATTTTTATCGCAATTGTGAATATCTCCACAGACCTGCAAACGTTGCATGCTATCTTTAACATACACACTTTCTATGATTACATAAGAAGACTTATATAATTACAGTAACCTCAACATGTGGCCATGGATGTGTTACTCATTTTAAAATTTAATAAAGTGTTACATTAGTTTCTAAGATAACTTTTAACAGTATTTCAAAAGTAGTATTGAACTGTGTTTGGTTGACAACTCAACCAAATAGCAACATTTAAAGGAGATGCATCTAAATGATTGGCTAGTTTCATCTGAGCCACTGGATTAATCGTGTTCTTTAACTTTTATTTTTGGTTTAGTTGGTGACGTGAATCCAACATATCATTTTTTTAGTTGTTGACATGTTAATAGGCTATTTATATCTCTATGGGGTCAATTTCACACCATATGTTTTGAATTCAAAATAAAATAAATTGTGAACATGAAAAATAAATATATATTTAAATATATATTACATATTTTCGAGGACGGGTGAAATAATGGATGTTGAAATCAAAAACCAAACAATTCAAAGCAAAATGTACAGAATTGTAAATAAAAGACATCAAAAGCAAAACCCCAAAACTTGTAAGCAAATCATTTTAAAGCGAGAGCAAAAAACTTTGGGACAAATTATTAAAAAATATGTGAAAAACGAATGCAAAAATCATTTTCAGTTAAACTGTCCCAGCAACCAATCCTATTGAATAGATTTTGCCTACGCTTTCAATTGTTTGGTTTTTGATTTCAACATCCATTATTTCACCCGTCCTCAAAAATATAATGTTTACATTCTCATCTTTATTTTCATGTTCACGATTTATTTTATTTTGAATTCAATACATATGGCGTGAAATTGACCCCATACATCTCTATCAACCAAAAATCTAAGGTAAAGTATATGACGAAATCAAATTAAACTTGATTTAAAGTGCATTTAAAGTTTGATTTTATATTATTTAGTCCAATTCATTCATTTTTATATTTGGTTGAGATGGAGACGTAAATCTGACATATTTTACATTTGTAGACAAACTGGAATTAAAGTCAGACTAAGTAAGTGGCACAGATGGAACTATCAAAGCAGAGGACACAGTACATTTCCTTCAAATGTTTATATTTGGTTGCGTTGACAACCAAACACAATTCAATATCCAGTTTGTCTTCAAATTAATAATTGATATGTTGGATTCACTTCTCCATCTCAACCAAAGATCAAAGTTAAAGAATAGGACTAAATCAAATCAAAGAACTTAAAATGCACTTTAAATAAAGTTTGATTTGATTTACTGTAGTCCTATTCTTTATCTTTGACTTTTTGTTGAGATGGAGAAGTGAATCCAACATATTCATTATAAACTTGTATATTACATTTGAAATCAACCAAAGCTTGAAACCCTAGGGGCTCTATTTTAACAAACCTAACGCAATGATGAATCTTAGCGCTGGCAGTAGCGCTCTAGCTTCAGGAGTGTGTCAGAAATATTTTAGCTAATTTCACAACAGGAATTATGGGTGCAGTAGCTGGCGGTGGCGCGAAAGAGCTGGGATTTGATGAATAAACAAGTTGTGGCTGTGTCGGGGCTTAACACCTCACTAGCCAATCAGAACGTGGTCCATGGCTTGATATGCGGATGCTTGTGTACTTGTGTATTTACGGTCTTTTATGTATTGTGTCGTCATTAACTCCAATTAGAATATTAGTCTGCTATAGCCTAGTTTGTTAAATAGCCTGCCTCATATTTGCTAAATATGTTGAACATGTTTGCAGTCCACATTTTTATAATTGCATTGCTTCAATATGGGAATACATTGTTAAACATAGACTATAGCATTCACACTGATATAGGGGCTAGGCCTACTGTAAATTGCAGTCTGGACATGCCAAACGTAGTTAATAAGCAAAATTAAATTCACTAAGCTATTGATAAGGCCTAAAAATACAGTGTATAATTATAATCAAATCCTAATAATAATGAAACAACAACCTGTCTTAAATAGGCTATGTCTAAATACAGTTACAGGCACCATAATTGCTTATATTGGGCATATACAACAAACAAGGCAACTTAGAATATGGATGGTTTTACGCACATGCAAACTTTTCACAGGAGCTGGACAAAGATCCAATATAAAGAGAAAGTGGGAATGTCCACTCACCAGTATACTGCTCCCAAATGTAATGTTATATAAATACCATGGAACCATCTTACAAATCATATTTGCATTTCTCCAGAAATAGACAATTGCATTGCCTTTGAGTTCTTAACATAAACACATGGACCGTTAATCTTTCTAATTAGTTTGGTCTTTAATCAAATTAAACAAAAAACAATTAATCCGTTTTTTAAACAACAACAATATTTCTAAATAGGATCGGGTCAGAAGCATGATATAATAAATCACATCTCTCGTTCCATGAGCATAAGGCAATGTGTGCACACGTAGGCCTAAGGGCTCTTCGGCAGGCGGAATTGATGTCCTAGATAGTTCATTAAATAGTATACAGTAACCCTACAATAGGCCTAGTTATAACAAACATGTAGCCAATCAAGTTTTTATTGGTTTCAACATGCAAATATTCATCTACACACATTGCATTCACATTTTGAAAATGCACTGCATGTTCGAGCCATAGACAATTGGACATTGCCCAAACGTTGGAATAAGATTAGCCTCCCATCGCCGTTCATATGGCCCGTTAGTGACTTTGCCACGTCAAAGGTAAACAAACAAACTGGAAAATAGTCTAGGATACAAGCGGATTCAGCACCAAGGACAGCGATCAGAATTCCTGCAAGTTGACAGTTGAAAACAGACGAAAGTGCAAGATGCTTTTTTAAAACAAAATGATAAACGAAAAACAATAAGCAGTCTATTGCAATAACGTTATCTTCCTAAACAGACTTCCTACAGTCACTGACACCTTTCATTCAATGGGCATCGAACATAGGCCTAATGAGTCCAAACTTTTCACAGAAGCTGCATGGACAGAAATGATGTCCAATATAAATAATAAAATGGGAATGTCAGTTGACTGTTCTGATGTTTATGATATTTTAATAAAACATTGGCTATAGGCTACTGATTAAGACGTGCGCCTCCACTGGCAAAATCGATGCCATAACCAATCGCATTACCGACAAGTTTTTAGTGAGTCTTAAATATCACTAGTAGCGCTGCTTGAAATTGGCACATTTTTAAGGACACACATCTCAAATATTTCCACCCCTCTCACCTCAGCGCAAGCAAGCTGATATAAGACAGGTAAATTACCAACCCTGGCACCAGGTTTGTAAATAGCAGAGTTCTGGCTTTTATAAGTTGAAATTGCCAAAGTGTGCGTTTGACACTAGTGTCGCCTTAACACCAGCCCTAGGACTATATTTATGCTCTATTTTTAGTTGAACCCTGGGTTAAATTGAAATAGTTTCATTAATGTGCTCTATTAAACATGCCCGTTGTAATGACTTTGATAGCAACAATGAACCTATTTAGTTATTAAATGATCTCTCAATAATCATTTCCATCTTTAAGTTTGTTAAAATCCTGGATGGGAGACCAAAGGGATAGCTGTAGATAGATCAACTCTCCAGTAAAAATCTGAAGTTGTTTCAAAAGTATAAATTCAACATACGGTTTGTCTAGCTTGAAAAATGGTAACCATGATGACATAATCCTGTGGTTGAAATGTCACCTTCAAAACAACATTGACGACTTTTTGCAAACCCAATGTATTTTCGTCGTAAATTTCATGTCACAATACGTTGACAAATTACGCTGAAACAACGTTGATTGAACCAGTTTGTGCCCAGCGGTTGGTGGCATGTTTTGGTGTGATAAAGATTAAATACTTCTATCAGCATGCTGGAGATAACACAGAATACATCTGTAGGCTACCTTACAGTACATTTGTATTTGTATTTATTAAAGATCCCCATTAGATGCTGCCAAGGCAGCAGCTACTCTTCCTATAGTCCAGCAACATCAAGGCAGTTATATACAATTTAAAATATTACATGACATTACACTTCATAACACTTTTCACAACACATTAAGTGTGTTCCCTCAGGCAGTGACTCTATCACATATCTACAATACAAAATCCATGTGTACGTGTGTGTAGAGTGTGTGTCTTATCATGTGTATTTGTGTGTGCCTGTGTGTCTCTTCACAGTTCCTGCTGTTCCATAAAGTGTATTTTTATCCGTTTTTTTAAAATCTGATTCTACTGCTTGCATTAGTTACCTGATGTGGAATAGAGTTCCATGTAGCCATGGCTCTATGTAGTACTGTGCACCTCCCATAGTCTGTTCTTGACTTGGGGATTGTGAAGAGACCTTTGGTGGCATGTCTTGTGGGGTATGCATGGGTGTCCGAGCTGTGTGCTCGTAGTTTAAACAGACATCTTGGTCCATTCATCATGTCAAAACTTCTTACAAAAACAAGTAGTGATGAAGTAAATCTCTCCTCCAATTTGAGTCATGAGAGATTTACATGTATATTATTAAATGTTAGCTCTCCGTGTACATTTAAGGGCCAGCAGTGCTGCCCTGTTCTGAGCCAATTGTAATTTTCCTAAGTACCTCTTCGTGGCACCTTACCACACGACTGAACAGTAGTCCAGGTTTGACAAAACTAGGGCCTATAGGACCTGCCTTGTTGATAGTGTTGTTTAAAAGGCAGAGCAGCACTTTATTATGGACAGACTTCTCCCCATTTTAGCTACTGTTGTATCAACATATTTTGACAGTTTACAATCCAGGGTCATGCCAGTTTAGTCACCTCGACTTGCTCAATTTCCACATTATTTATTACAAGATTTAGTTGAGGCTTAGGGTTAGTGAATGATTTGTCCCAAATACAGTGCTTTAAGTTTTTGAAATATTTAGGACTAACTTATTCCTTGCCACCCATTCTGAAACTAACTGCAGCTCTTTGTTAAGCGTTGCAGCCATTTCAGTCACTGTAGTAGCTGATGTGTATAGTGTTGAGTCATCCGTATACATAGACACACTGGCTTTACTCAAATCCAGTGGCATGTCATTAGTAAAGATTGAAAAAAATAAGGGGCCTAGACAGCTGCCCTGGGGAATTCCTGATTCTACCTGCATTATGTTGGATAGGCTTCCATTAAATAACACCCTCTGTGTTCTGTTAGATAGGTAACTCTTTATCCACAATATAGCAGGGGGTGTAAAGCCCCATAAGCAGACTATGATTGATAATGTCAAAAGCCGCACTGAAGTCTAACAAAACAGCTCCCACAATCTTTTTATCATAAATTTCTCACAGCCATCAGTCATTTGTGTAAGTGCCGTGCTAGATGTTGACTGTCCTTCCCTATAAGCATGCTGAAAGTGTGTTGTCAATTTGTTTACAGTAAAATAGCATTCTATCTGGTCAACAACATTTTTCCCAAAAGTTTACTAAGGGTTGGTAACAGGCTGACTGGTCGGCTATTTGAGCCAGTAAAGGGAGCTTTACTATTCTTGGGTAGCGGAATTCATTTTGCTTCCCTCCAGGCCTAAGGGAAAACACTTTCTCGTAGGCTTAGATTGAAGATATGGCAAACAGGAGTGGCAATATCGTCCACTATTATCCTCAGTAATTTTACATTAATTCTCAGACCCCGGTGGCTTGTCATTGTTGATAGACAACAATACTTTTTTCACCTCCACACTCATTTTTACAGAATTCAAAATTACAATGCTTGTCTTTCATAATTTGATCAGTTATACTTGGATGTTTAGTGTCAGCGTTTGATGTTGGCATGCCATGCGAATCCTGCCAATGAAAAACTTATTCATTAATAATAATCAATATCAGTGTGTTTCGTGATGAATGAGCCATCTGATTCAATGAATGATTAGTTTGCCTTTTTGCCCAACATGTCATTTAAGGTGCTCCAAAGATTTTTACTATCATTCTTGATATAATTTATCTTTGTTTCAGTGTAGTTTCTTCTTTTTATTCAGTTTAGTCACATGATTTCTCAATTTGAAGTATGTTTGCCAAATGGTTGTGCAGCCAGACTTATTTGCCATTCCTTTTGCCTCATCCTTCTCAACCATACAATTGTTCAATTCCTCATCATGCTTATTAGTAACTAGAATACAACTATTTCATAAATGTGTTAAGTGCAGCTTCTGGGTTGCTCCTCATTACAGACCAACAAGTATTATTTATATCAACAACATAGGAATCACTACAAAACATCTTGTATAACCTCTTATACACTATATTAGGCCCAGCCTTTGGAACTAGATATGGCTACTATATTGTGATCCCTACAGCCGATGGATTTGGATACAGCTCTAAAGCAAATTTCTGCAGCATTAGTAAAGATGTGATCAATACATGTTGACGATTTAATTCCTGTGCTGTATGTAACTACCCTGGTAGGTTGACTGATAAGAAGCTGTTTCTTGAGTGGGCAGCTTGATGAAAGGCAGTCAATATTTAAAATCACCCAGATAATATACCTCTATGTTGATATCACATACATTATCAAGCATTTCACACATGTTATCCAGATACTGACTGTTAGCACTTGGTGGTCTATAGCAGCTTCCCACAAGAATAGGCTTTAGGTGAGGCATATGAACCTGTAGCCATATTACTTCAACAGGATTAAACAGGAGATTGTCTCTTAGCTTTACAGGAATGTGGTTCTGAATATAAACAGCAACACATCCACCATTGGCATTTCTGTATTTTCTGTAGATGTTATAACCATGTATTGCTACCACTGTATCAAAGGTATTATCTAAGTGAGTTTCAGAGATTGTCAGAATATGAATGTCATCTGTTTCTATCAAATTATTGATTTCATTAACCTTGTTCTTACGCTACATATATTAACATAGGCTATTTTTATCACTTTTCTGGGATGCTTGATTGTTTTCATTGCTTTACTGGGAAGCGTAGCAGAAGTAGACATGCTCATGTTATTTATTTACATTTACATTTAAGTCATTTAGCAGACGCTCTTATCCAGAGCGACTTACAAATTGGAAAGTTCATACATATTCATCCTGGTCCCCCCGTGGGAATTGAACCCTGGTCCCCCCGTGGGAAATGAACCCACAACCCTGGCGTTGCAAGCGCCATGCTCTACCAACTGAGCCACACGGGCCACACGGGACCATTTATGTTAGTGGAAGGTGAGCTGCACAGTGGACTTCCTACTAGGGCACACCGCCTCAGTGCTAACAGTATAACTCTGGTTCATAGGCACATGATTGCTGTTTACAATAGCTGTAGGATCAGCAGGCATTCAAGGCAGTTAAAGGGATATACAATGCATTCGGGAAAGTATTCAGACCCCTTGCCTTTTTCCACATTTTGTTACGTTAAAGCCTTATTCTAAAATGGAATTATTCTAAAATGGAAAAAAAAAACATTCATCAATCTACACACAATACCCCATAATGACAAAGCAAAACCTGTTTTTTAGAATTCTTTTCAAATGTATGAAAAAAACAACAGAAATATCACATTTAAGTAAGTATTCAGACCCTTTACTCAGTACTTTGCTGAAGCACCTTTGGCAGCGTTTACAGCCTTGAGTCTTCTTAGGTATGACACAACAAGCTAGACACGCCTGTATTTGGGGAGTTTCTCCCATTATTCTCTGCAGATCCTCTCAAGCTCTATCAGGTTGGATGGGGAGCGTCGCTACACAGCTATTTTCAGATCTCTTCAGAGATGTTCGGTCGGGTTCAAGTCTGTGCTCTGGTTGGGCCACTCCAGGACATTCAGAGACTTGTTCTGAAGCAACTCCTGCGTTGTCTTGGCTGTGTCCTGAGGGTTGTTGTCATGTTGGAAGGTGAACCTTAACCCCAGTTTGAGGTCCTGAGCACTCTGGAGCAGGTTTTCATCAAGTATCTCTCTGTACTTTGCTCCATTCATCTTTCCCTCGATTCTGACTAGTCTCCCAGTCAGTGCCGCTGAAAAACATCCCCACAGCATGATGCTGCCACCATCATGCTTCACCATAAGGATGGTGCCAGGCTTTCTTCAGACGTGACGCTTGGCATTCTGGCCAAAGAGTTCAATCTAGGTTTCATCAGACCAGAGAATCTTGTTTCTCATGGTCTGTGAGTCCTTTAGGTGCCTTTTGGCAAACTCCAAGCGGGCTGTATTTTGCCTTTTACTGAGGAGTGGCTTCCGCCTGGCCACTCTAACTAAAAGGCCTGATTGGGAGAGTGCTGCAGAGATGGTTGTCCTTCAGGAAGTGTCGCCCATCTCCACAGAGGAACTTTTGAGCTCTGTCAGAGTGACCCTCGGGTTCTTGGTCACCTCACTGACCAAGGCCTTTCACCCCAGATTGCTCAGTTTGGCCGGGCGGCCAGCTCTAGGAAGTCTTGGTGGTTCCAAACTTCTTCCATTTAAGAATGATGGAGGCCACAGTGTTCTTGGGGACCTTCAATGCTGCAGACATTTTTTGGTTCCCTTCCCCAGATCTGTGCCTTGACACAATCCTGTCTCGGAGCTCTACGGACAATTACTTCAACCTCATGGCTTGGTTTTTCCTCTGACAACTGTGGGACCTTATATAGACAGGTATGTGCCTTTCCAAATCATGTCAAATCAATAGAATTTACTACAGGTGGACTCCAATCAAGTTGTAGAAACATCTCAAGGATGATCAATGGAAACAGGATTCCCCTAGAGCTACATTTCGGTCTGAATTCTTATGTAAATAAGATAACTGTTTTATATTTTTAATACATTTGCAAAAACTTAGAGAAACCTGTTTTCAGGTCGTCATTATGGGTATTGTGTGTAGGTTGATGAGGGAAAAAATGATTGTATACATTTTGAAAGAAGGCTGTAATGTAACAAAATGTGGAAAAAGGGGTCTGAATACTTTCCGAATGCACTGTACATTAGGTTACTTATATTGTGTCTACCAACGCCTCTGGGATAATGTACATTTGCTGAAGCATTATGACAACTCAGCGACACAATGGTAGGGATTAACTGAGCTGGGCTTGGGCATACATGTCATGATAAAGCAGTCAGGGAAGGAACAGTCAGAGTATGGCTTCTTACCTGTACTGCTGTCTTGTGTCACATCTGCCAGCATTTGTCTCTCGAAGTTTAGTGGCCAGAACTCGGATTATATTCAGGAACAGCATAAAATTCACCTTTGATAAAAGACAATGACACAATGTAGCACACCAAAGCCCAATATCTCAACTACTAACTCTCTCAGAAAGCAGATAGTGGTAATAGTGGTCAGTAATTGTGATAATTAAACGTGTCAATTGAAAATGTTAAATGCCATTATGCCAATTAACATTTTCAATTGACATGTTTACTCACCACTATTGCTGTTAGAATGGGCACTTGTACAATCCACTTCAGATTGCCTGCACTTAGGTCCCAGCACCTGTAAGTGATAAACAGGGAATTTATGAAAAACGAATATAGATACGCATGATTGTGTAACTAATCGCTTTCAGGAACTAATCTATTTCGGTATATCCTAGTGTAACAACAACACATGGGGAAGTTGGCAACCCTTACAGACTGGTCCTAGGCTCTAAAGTCTTGGCTGGAATTCAATCCAGCCTGCCATAGCAATGTTTTACGCATGGTCCTTGTGTACAAGCTACTGCCTGCGCGCACACAATTCTTATTCTGAAAATGGCCAGAATCTACCTTAGGGTGGAGTCAACGCGATAGGCTAGTAGTAGCATGTTTCTACAGTACTCAAAGTAATTCTGTGATTTTATATAACCATGTGGAAATAGTTACTACCGTGTAAATACTGCAATGTGGGTTTCGATTAAATTGAAGACGTACACTCTGCCTTTAAACATTCTATGAACCTAAGGGGATTCTTGAACACGTTCTAAGGTTCTGTCTCACATTCCCATGAAAGATTCTGGCAAATGCACAGTACTGTGTGTTCAGAGCCAACATCAATGATGACAAATTGGGATTACAGCTCAATACTTACTCTGTGTCTGCCAAGGTGGCTCTTACACTTGCCCACACTGTCACAAACATAGCTGGGACCCCTGCAAATCAACAACGAACATCAAGATAGATCTCAAAACAACTTAACAGCTGAGACCCCTGCAAAACAGATTATAATGATCTATAAATCACACAAATAATGATTAAACACAAAATACAGCAATTTTCTTCCAATTATTATAGTGGGTTCAAGTCAAAATTAGCCTTGTAATATACTGTTAATATAGCGAGGCAATTGGGCGACACAGCATCCACATTGTATGCGCTGTGCTTACATGACCGTGACGCACAGTGTGTACAATGCAGGAGCCGTACAGCCTAGCTCTCTGAACTATTCTTGGGTTCTGTGTATAACAGTATTCACACCGTATGTGTGAAAACATGAAAAAGTTAATAATTGTTGTTAAAACTCGTTTTTCAACCACTCCGCAAATTTATTGTTAACAAACTATAGTTTTGGCAAGTTGGATAGGACATCTACTTTGTGCATGACACAAGTCATTTTTCCAACGATTGTTTACAGACAGATTATTTCACTGTATCACAATTCCAGTGGATCAAAAGTTTACATACACTAAGTTGACTGTGCCTTTAAACAGCTTGGAAAATTCCAGAAAATTATGTCATGGCTTTAGAAGCTTCTGATAGGCTAATTGACATAATTTGAGACAATTGGAGCTGTACCTGTGGATGTATTTCAAGGCCTACCTTCAAACTCAGTGCCTCTTTGCTTGACATCATGGGAAAATCAAAAACAAATCAGCCAAGACCTCAGAAAAAAAATTGTAGACCTCCACAAGTATGGTTCATCCTTGGGAGCAATTTCCAAATGCCTGAAGGTACCACGTTCATCTGTACAAACAATAGTACGCAAGTATAAACACCATGGAACCACGCAGCCGTCATACCGCTCAGGAAGGAGACGCTTTCTGTCTCTTAGAGATGAACGTACTGTGGTGCGAAAAGTGCAAAACAATCCCAGAACAACAGCAAAGGACCTTGTGAAGATGCTGGAGGAAACGGGTACAAAAGTATCTATATCCACAGTAAAACGAGTCCTATATCAACATAACCTGAATGGCCGCTCAGCAAGGAAGAAGCCACTGCTCCAAAACCAACATAAAAAAGCCAGACTGCAGTTTGCACATGGGGACAAAGATCATACTTTTTGGAGAAATGTCCTCTGGTCTGATGAAACAAAAATAGAACCGTTTGGCCACAATGACCATCATTATGTTTGGAGGAAAAATGGGGAGGCTTGCAAGCCGAAGAACACCATCCCAACCGTGAAGCACGGGGGTGGTAGCATCATGTTGTGGGGTGCTTTGCTGCAGGAGGGACTGGTGCACTTCACAAAATAGAGGGCATCATGAGGCGGGAAAATTATGTGAATATATTGAAGCAACATCAAGACATCAGTCAGGAAGTTAAAGCTTGGTCGCAAATGGGTCTTCCAAATGGACAATGACCCCAATCATACTTCCAAAGTTGTGGCAAAATGGCTTAAGGACAACAAAGTCAAGGTATTGGAGTGGCCATCACAAAGCCCTGACCTCAATCCTATAGAAAATTTGTGGGCAGAACTGAAAAAGGTTCTGCGAGCAAGGAAGCCTACAAACCTGACTCCGTTACACCAGCTCTGTCAGGACGAATGGGCCAAAATTCCCCCAACTTATTGTGGGAAGTTTGTGGAAGGCAACCCGAAACGTTTGACCAAAGTTAAACAATTTAAAGGCAATGCTACCAAATACTAATTGAGTGTATGTAAACTTCTGACCCACTGGGAATGTGATGAAAGAAATAAAAGCTGAAATAAATCATTCTCTCTACTATTATTCTGACATTTCACATTCTTAAAATAAAGTGTTGATCCTAACTGACCTAAGACATGGAATTTTTACTAGGATTAAATGTCAAGAATTGTGAAAAACTGAGTTTAAATATATTGGCTAACGTGTATGTACACTTCCGACTTCAACTCTATTTGTTTTTTTAAAGGGGTTCATTTAAGCTTATTGATTTCATTAGTAGCAGTGAATCTGCAGTAAAAATGTGTTTGCTATGACATCACATACCCCATCCAATCAAAGTGAATCCCCAGAGGTACTTCCTGTCTGAGAAGAAGGTCATGAAGATGAGGCTGTGGAGGTACAAGCCCTCTACTAGGATCCAGTAGTAGTTGGTGGCCAGGAAATACAGGAACAGGGTCACTGCTAATTTACAGCCAATCTAAAGGAAACACAACAGACAAATACATCTAATATACTGAATTTACTAAATACAATAGGCTATTTCATGGTCACAAGCACAAGGTTCTTCTTGTAGTGACCTGAAGCCATACATTTTGAATCTTTAGAATCCACTCTTGCTTTGCACTGTTATATACTGCTTGGCTTGTGTGACATACAGAAACACTAAGGGTAGTGTGTACACTGACAAATGTGTATTCACTTTGCAGGGAGTAAACCAACATTTAAGCCTCTCCATGATGAAACTTCTAGGTTCCAAGCACGGTTTGTACAATGAAAGATTTATTCTAATCCAATTAATACTGTGCATTGCTCAAACCTGGAGAGGTTGATAAAATATACAGGGAATTAAACAACAGGGAATTCCTGGTAGTTTAGCCTGTGTATGCCCCAAGAGATGCCAACCTCTATGCCTCTGTCTGTCCTACTCAGTGGTGTAGTGGTCCCTGGAGAAGTGGGTATACTCAAATTTAGCCATTTTTCCCCTCAAACGGCCCACCCGAAGATGTTTAAGCCTATCATTAGCATCACTATATTTTTCTGGTTCGTTAAATTGTATGAAACCTGGATGTTTAACTTCATATTATGAGGCATGACTTACCTTGCTTCAAAGTAACCTAAAACCAAAATCTCACCATAGAAACGTGGAGGCAATTATTTTATAAAGACTTCTCATTTCCGCTCTCCTGTTCTATTGTTTTTCAAATCAACTTTCTTTCATTGTCTGGCAGCCAAAGATATTATCCTTGTCATATGAGCAACCCATAATAGTTGTTGCATCATTATATCTCCCCTCTTTCTAAATGTCCATCTCTGTCCAGGACAGAGTGCAATTTTCCCGCAAATTGCATTTTGGAACATTTGAGAGTAGGCCTACCGCCGTGTGCATATTGCTGCGCTTAAAACGTGAAGAACTAAGAGTTTATCAACATTTTAAGCTAAACATTCTGATCAGTTCCATTAGGCTTATTAATTGATAAGGCGTATACCTCCAATACTGGTCCTAATCCTCTACCAGGATACTTTGATGTACAGTACCAGTCAAAACTTTGGACACACCTACTCATTCAAGGGTTTTTCTTTATTTTTACTATTTTCTACATTGTAGAATAATAGCGAAGACATCAAAACTATGAAATAACACATATGGAATCATGTAGTAACCAAAAACGTTTTCAACAAATCCGAATATGTTTTAGATTTTAGATTCTTCAAAGTAGCCACCCTTTGCCTTGACGACAGCTTTGCACTCTCTCAACCAGCTTCATGAGGTATGATAATATGCGCGAGCCAAGAGAGACTTATCCTCTTAGCTTTCTTATCCAGTTTTATAATCAGACTTTCTTTGTGGCAAGTCTTTACAAATAGCATTGATTTAGCTTATTTAGAAATGCTGCGAGAGAAAGTAATAAAACAATCATAATGAAACGCCTCAAGAGTCATGTGTACTGAATGCTGGAATGACTGAATGCTAGCAACTCATATCGAATAGTCCCTGGATTACATTGATCACTATGTCCTTAGAGGACGACCTTTTACAATGATCCAACAAATTTAGAACAGACGTTTCACAAAAACAGTCAGAACTGTATTTATGAAAATATGTTCTACGTAAATAATTACACAGGTGCCTTGGTCAATAACTTCACTACCTTAGCCTGGTACTTACTATTCTCACGTATTAATCTTCCTATAGTCTGGGGACAATGTTAGGTACTTACAAACTGGGTTTTGTTAGCTGGAGGAGCCTCAGTGATGGACTTGAGATCTTCCACACTGACTCTTTCCATGTCCTCTAGGGCAGAACCAGAGTATAGCACCACATCCTTTATGAAGATGCTGATGCCTCGCAGCATGAAAGACACAAACAGGTGCATGTGGATGTAGTTCCTGGTACAATGCAACCGCCTGGATGAGTGGAGGAGATAAATATACAAAAAAAGATATCATCTTCACAGTGACAAGCAATAGTCGTGTTGTGGTAATACTAGGTCATACTATTGGCTTACTCAAACCAAAGACAATCATTGAAAAAAATACAGAAATGCTTGTGCAAAACTTCTGAGAAACTGACGCTACTAAGCCGTTAATACACTAGGAACCAATGTTTAAATCTTATCAAGGTGGTAAGTGTGTGGAGGGAGGAAGAGTTTTCCACAGTGAGTGTGTTTGTATGTACAGTACCAGTCAAACATTTGGACACAGCAACTCATTCCAGGGTTTTTCTATTTTTTTTAACCATTTTCTACATTGTAGAATAATAGTGAAGACATCAAAACAAAGAAATAACACATATGGAATCATGTAATAACCCCTAAAAAGTGTTAAACAAATCAAAATATATTTTATATTTGAGATTCTTCAAAGTAGACACCCTTTCTGCAAAGCTGTCATCAAAGCACTCTTGGCATTTTCTCAACCAGCTTCATGGGTTAGTCAACTGGAATGCATTTCAATTAACAGGTGTGCCTTGCTAAAAGTTAATTTGTGGATTTTTTTTTATTCTTAATGCGTTTGAGCCAATCAGTTGTGTTGTGACAAGGTAGGGGTAGTATACAGAAGATATCCCTATTTGGTAAAAGACCAAGTCCATATTAATGCAAGAACAGCTCAAATATGCAAAGAGAAACAACAGTCCATCAGTACTTTATGACATGAAGGTCAGTCAATATGGAAAATTATGGAAAATTTCAATAACCTTGCTAAAAGTTAATTTGTGGATTTTTTTTCATTCTTAATGCGTTTGAGCCAATCAGCCAATCGAACGTTTCTTCAAGTGCAGTCACAAAATCCATCACACTCTTTGATGAAACTGGCTCTCACGAGGACCGACACAGGAATGGAAGACCCAGAGTTACCTCTGCTGCAGAGGATAAGTTCATTAGAGTTAACTGCATCTCAGATTGCAGCCCCAATAATTGCTTGACATAGTTCGAGTAACAGACACATCTCAACATCAACTGTTCAGAGGAGACTGCGTGAATCAGGCCTTCATGGTCGAATTGCTGCAAAAAGAAAACACTACTAAAGGACACCAGTAAGAAGAAGAGACTTCCTTTGGCTAAGAAACACGAGGAATGGACATTAGACCAGTGGAAATCTGTCCTTTGGTCTGATGAGTCCAAATTTGAGATTTTTGGTTCCAATAGCTGTGTCTTTGTGAGACGCAGAGTAGGTGAACGGATGATCTCCACATGTGTGGTTCCCACCATGAAGCATGGAGGAGGAGGTGTGATGGGGCTTTGCTGGTGACAGTGTCGGTTATTTATTTAGAATTCAAGGCACACTTAACCAGCATGGCTACCACAGCCTTCTGCAGCGATATGCCATCCCATCTGGTTTGCGCTTCATTTGTTTTGCAACAGAACATTGACCCAACACACCTCCAGGCTGTGTTAGGGCTGTTTGACCAAGAAGGAGAGTGATGGAGTGCTGCATCAGATGACCTGGCCTCCACAATCACCCAACCTCAACCCAATTGAGATGGTTTGGGATGAGTTGGACCGCAGAGTGAAGGAAAAGCAGTCAACAAGTGCTCAGCATATGTGGGAACTCCTTCAATACTGTTGGAAAAGCATTCCAGGTGAAGCTGGTTGAGAGAATGCCAAGAGTGTGCAAAGCTGTCATCAAGGCAAAGGGTGGCTACTTTGAAGAATCTCAAATATATTTTGATTTGTTTAACACTTTTTCATATGTGTTATTTCATCGTTTTGATGTCTTCACTATTATTCTACATTGTATAAAATAGTAAAAATAAAGAAAAACCCTTGAATGAGTAGGTGTGTCCAAACTTTTGACTGGTACTGTATGTGTGCGTGATGTGTGTGCGTGTGTGAGTGTACGTGTGTTTGTATTTTCACACTCTTCAGAACAATACTCATCCTAATTAGAGCCAGCTGAATTCCGCGCTGACTATAACACATTCTTGAGATTTAGGGGCTTGAAAAGCACAAATATTGAATTGCAGAGCTCAAAGTGAGCTGTAAAAACAAAATTGCAAGCATGTGTTGAGCAGATCCAAGAGCATGCGTATTTCCTCCCAGACAAGCAAAAGTTTATCTCTCACATTATCCTCAAAACAACCCTTGCCAACATTGAAGGGATAATTTGATGAAGTTGGAGTCGGATTGTATTGTGTTGTCGATACACAGGCTATACCAAACTAAAAACGGTTATCTATATTCTGACATTTGCTTTCATGTAAATCCAAGCATTTGTCAGACACCCCATGTTGGCAACAAATGTTAGCCTCCAGCGATATAAAATTATTATTGATCATGAAGCCAATTTGGCTAAGAATATTCTAAAAACCCTTATCAGTGTAGTGATGGGGGAACAAATCGATACAGTTACATATTATTTTGGACAATATTTTATTTTATTGATACTTTGACTCCAAGTGTCAATTGCTAGGTAGTGTAATTTGGTGCTATTCGGCTGTACCTGCACCAAAACTCTGGTATTTCATTGCATAGCTTGTTCTCCATCTTATTTTAAATAACGAGCCATTATGTTTTCATATTTCCATGACTGATCAAAACTAATTTCCTCATGTTCTCTCGTTTCTCTGCAGCAGACATATAACATGTCACTATTGAATCGCAATACACATAAAATTGTGAGAATCGCAATATATATTCTATCGGCACGTAAGTATTGTGATAATATCCCTGGCAATTCCCAGCCCTGTATCTGTCACGCCCTGACCGTAGAGATCTTTTTATTCTCTATGTTTGGTTGGTCAGGGTGTGAATCGGGTGGGAAACTCTATGTTCTGTGTTTCTATGTTTTGGCCGGGTATGGTTCTCAATCAGGGACAGCTGTCTATCGTTGTCTCTGATTGGGAATCATACTTAGGCAGCCCTTTTTCCTTTTGTATTTTGTGGGTAGTTGTCTTTGTTAGTGGCCTGTATAGCCCTAGTAAGCTTCACGTTAGTTTTTGTTGTTTTTTGTTTTGTTGGCGACATTTATAATAAAGAAAGATGTACGCTCACCACGCTGCACCTTGGTCCGGTCATTTCCACGACGACGGCGATCGTGACAATATCAGTGTAGGCCTACAGTGTATTACTGTGGCAAGCAGTGAGTATATATAACAAGTAACCGCAGAAAACTCATGAATCATTATTTGCTTGTGTCTAACCTCTGCAGTCAAACCCATTACTACATTTTAGTCATTTAGCAGACGCACTTATCCAAACCGACTTAAAAGAGCAATTAAGGTGCCTTGCTCAAGGGTACGTCGGTCGATTTTTCACCTAATTGGCTTAGGGATTACTGGCCCAACGCTCTTAACCACTAAGCTACCTGCCACCTCTCAACTGGCTATTAAGATATTGGACAAGCTCTCCTTTGGGGAATTTTGATTTGTGAAGTGGTGAGGGAAACTAATTTGTGAACAGGAAGAGGAAAAACACCAGTGCTAATGTGCAGTATGTATCCCTCGGTCTCTCCACAGAAAACATTTATGAACCTGCCTCTCCTGTGTCTGAGGGTTTTAAAAGCCTGACATGTTAAAGGGAAGAGGGAGATGTAGCTGGAGTGCTCCTGAATGCGCTGCTGGGACGTCAGCCCAGACCCCCGGGGACCCACGAGACGTGTGATTAAACTAATTTGTCCTGTAGATTTCCTGGTGCCAGTTTAGGGTCTCTCTCTCTTAAAACATTTACTCCCTTCTGAGAAGCCTGGCTTAGGCTCTAAGTCACGTTGAGCGCAATGTTTGTGAACACAACTTTACACCAATTCCTGGACTTGACACTCTCCCTCCGCTAAACAAAAATTTGTAAATAATGGGGAGGTTTCCTTGCATTAATCACCTAAAAGAAAAATGAAACGATTCAATGTAAAATGTCAAACAAATTCAACCTTGTGTGCAAGGATTAGTGTTCATGCTGCTGAATTTGTTTTTTGTAATTTGTTATTTGGCTAAGGCAATGATAAGAACAAAGTAACTGTCTCTAGAAAATCCAACCAAATCCACTACATATCAAATTGACTGTCAGAATTAGTTTGCCAATCTATTTCTCTTTCAGCCTGCCTTAACTGCCCGGACATGACAGAATATTAAATTAGGGTGAAACTGCACACCAATATATTAGTGATATTTATTTTTATTTAACTAGGCAAGTCAGTTAAGAACAAATTCTTATTTACAATGACAGCCTACCGGGGAACCGTGGGTTAACTGCCTTGTTCAGGGGTAGAACGACAGATTTTTACCTTGTCAGCTCAGGGATTCGATCCAGCAACCTTTCGGTTACTGGCCCAATGCTCTAACCACTAGGCTACCTGCCGCCCACATCTTCATGTAAACATACAACCAAGTAAATATAACCACTAACCACGGCTGAGGTCTGAGATGAATAAGTATGAAAATAACAAAGACTACTGTAAATGCCAGCAAGATGAGGCACGATTCACAATTACACGCTGGCTCCAAGGCAACAACCTCAAAGGCAGCCACCTCTAATCCTTTTAAAAGTCAAACGCTCATGGAAAAGCAAAGGTAAAACATTACACAAACACATTTTGCAGGCTTTGTCTCTTTGTTTCACCACACAAACATTTGATGAGAGATTTGGTGGGAGATAAAATATTGACTGAGGAAGGAATTTTCCCAAAGACAAGTACTACTCACCGGAAATAACCCAGGATGATCACAGCCACCATAAGTGATCCCAGAGAGATGGAGTAGCCCACTGTGTAGATGAGGTACAAACGGTCAAATACTTCCTGTTGAGAGAGACAAGATCGTTTGAAGGAGAAATATTAAGAGAGACAGAGTAGCCCATTGTGTAGATAAGGTACAGACGTTCAAATACTTCCTGTTGAGAGAGACAAGGTCATATGAAGGAGATATATTGTTAGTCATATCAGGTGGCAGGTCAGGAGTGAACTGTCTACTCAGAGTTGTCGGCCTACTTACAGTAGCCTGCTTGAGGATGTGATAGATGTTTGATAAGTGTACCTGGTGTGCTACATTGATTGTTTTTTTTCAACATAAAAGTCATTGACCCAGGACATTCCAATTACACAATATTGTCCCCATAAATCTGCTGAAAGCGTTCATAGGGTCTCTGTGCCTCACTGTTTGAACCTTTATAGAGGCACTGAGGATAATGTTACTATACGACAAAAATGACTCACAGTTGCAGGCTACGCATTACTAAACAGAAAACTGCCGCGGACCAAAAACAAAACACCATGCATCTTAAAGCTCAAAGAAGGTGCTGTCATGGTGTGCGACCATTCCAAGGTCTAAGGTCATTTCATGGTGTGCGACCATTCCAGGCCTGATTCCAGGCCTGATTAGTTTCTGAATAAAATAAGGTACGTTACTTCTGACAGTGAGCTGCCCACCAGAGGACTGATGCCCACCAGGCAATGGGCTGCCCGCCAAGTGTCAGACTGAGATGGAGATTTCTAATAAACAGAATATTTGGCTTGAGAGATGTGCCGCACTGACAAAAGCCCTGGGTGGGGTGGGGTGTGGTGCGTGCTGGGGCTTCCAGCTGGAGATTACAGCACAGAGCAGGCAACCAGAGGACATACTGCTGGAGAGGTGAGCCGCTAAAAAAACCTGGATTCAAATAGGATTGGTTTTATTTCAAATATTTTAGCTGCACTTGATTGAGCTTGCCTGGCTAAAATAAATCCTGTTCACCTGGCACTCCAGGCAGGACTCAATCATACTCTCAAAGTATTTGAAATACTGTTTGAATCCAGGTCTGGCCTCTAGCTAGCTACCCGTGGTTGCTGGATCAACACAGCCTAGTGGAGAGGCTCCTCTGGGGCCTGCTGTAACCAGAGCCTACTCCACTGCTGTTATCATTTAGGGATGGGGACACAGTGCCAAACCCAAGGGTTCCTAAGTTGTGGTGCACGGCTGAAGGGTTTAATTTGGTGCATATGCATTTTTCATTAACTATAGCTGCTGCTATGAGTCCTGGGACTGGGAGACCATCAACATAAACATTTGAAGTCTAAGAAGAAATAAATCAGGGGCCCTCTCCTCAAAATGTGGATGGAAGCATACCCATGACATCCTCGCCCACAACCGTAATGTTGAGACCCACATTTAAAAGGAGGAGAGAAGAATGCACGTGCGGGGAGAGACCAGAGAAGTTTGGTTTAATATTCATATGAAGCCAGATATTTTGGGTTGCAGTAAGCGGTCTCTGGTGCACGTTATTATGGGAGTAAGCCCAAAAGCAGATAGCCTGGTTAAACCAGACTGAATCCAACCTACAGTACTCAGGATGACCTTTTCTGAACCTTGGCTGGAGCTAACCGCTAAGTATCCTTGCTCAGGTTAAGAGTGGGGAGTAGCGTTCAACAATTTCCTGCTTAGCGCCCTCGACTCGTCATTCAGGGACTGATTACTTACCGCCTCCTTTTACATGGCCCAGTGTTACCCATGGCAACCTGTTACCCATGGCAACCTGCTGACCACTAGACTTGGGCTCAATTCAAATTGAAGGCAGTCAATTCAGGAAGTGATTTGAATAAAAAATGTCTAAACTTTTGAAATAGCTTCTACTTTTCAGTTCATTGAGAAGTCATTGAAAATAAATGCATTTTTTTCGATTATTGAATTGTAATTTTTGCTTGCTTCCTGAATTTACTGCCTTCAATTCAAATGTAGCCCAACCTTGTTGTCCATTGGCCCAGGACTGAGTGTAACAGGCAATCCATTTGATCAATGAGCACCTCAAATAACAGTTGAGGGCAGAGGAAATAATAGAATGAATGGAATTGGAATGGCCTCTGTGATGATAACGGAACTAAGCAAAAATAAAGACGTAACAGTATCAGCAGTTTTTCTAGGATTAAAGATACTTTAAAGTGTTTAAGACATTTTTCTTACATTTTCCACATGTTGAATCTTTTCCTCGAAATCCTGGCTACAACACTCATTTTTGGAGAGATGTGCCTGTCATATAGCCTTTATTCCGATATCCAATTCAGCGCCAATATATTTAAGTCAGAAGAAGAAGCCTATCATATCAGATTGTAAGAAGGGGTTCAATGGAGGTAACGCTTCGCTTAATCTAGCAATAGATTATTTGTCCCAAACACAATTATAATCATTCCAAACATTGTTCACATAATCTCCAATGGGGAAATAAGTCAATAGTAAAGAATTGGCATGTCTGCTTTTCATTTGAAGTAGCCTCACATTTCTGAGGGGACACGTCTTTTGTTCCATTTGGCGACATTCTTCATCTAAATGGTAAACAGGGTTTTTATGTTGATCTTCTACATATCTTTTGTCATTGTTAGGTTTCCTGCAAATGGGTAGAAGCATCAGAAAAAGCAGAATGTAAACGAGTCTAACAATGGGGATGGCAGACAGACGATGAACACTGTAGAGGTTCAAGAAGTTAGACATGTGAGGTTAGAGAATGATTGAGCCCTCAGAGAGCAGTAGCTAGCTAGCTCCTGCTGTATACTCACACACACATCCCCCTACAGCTCCATCTGAATTGTGACAGAAATGAAAAGCGGCCTAACCTACACCAGTAAAAAGGGCCTAGTTTCTTACCAATCAGATCACACGTCCAATATCATACACATTCCAATACCTCCACATTGATTGTGTAGGCTAATGCTAGAACTGCCCTCAAACAATAGATTGAAATAGACTTAAATGTCACACTTTCTTTTCAGAAAAAATACACACAATGGCCATTGTCCCTGTCCACTGCTATTGTCACGTCTCTGACAAAGTTGGCATTGTCTAATGGTGTGAAGAAATGCATGCTAGGATAGACATGACCCTCACCTTCTCATTATTTTGGTTATAGTGCGAGAGGAATTTTGCACATTCACTGTAGTTTGCCCATGTCTTGTTGTTGGTAGTGGTCAGCTCCCACGTCCCATTGTTGTCACAGCGACGATAGGCTAGTCCTGTAGAATACAACACATAGAATACAACAGAATGACAATGCACGTGTCATTTCTTTTCACCTGTAAGTACATATTGGTGTTGTATACTAGGATATACTGTGCGTGACAATTTCCTAGAATAAAAGTCCATGCCCATTTTTTTTTTTTACATTTTTAAACATGCTGTTGGCATTTTCTAGGAAACAAAGTGAATAGTATGTTAGGAGTTTGGTAGAATGTCATCACATCAGAAATCATGTGTATTTCTTCCAGTGTAACAGCCTTGTTAGATGAAGAACTCAAGTTTTAAAAGATCACATCTTGTTGCGTCGATGTAACTATAGAAACGTATTCAAAAGCAACGCCCCATGCTGTCTTCCAGAGTAAAGCAGTTACAAGAGGTTGTTTTCAGATTTTACAATAGTGAACACCATTCCCTATAATATATGCCAATTAGCAGACACTTTTATCCAAAGCGACTTAGTCATGCGTGAGTACATTTGACGTAAAACTGAAAATGAGCTCAGTGAAAGAGAACTGTTGAACTGCAGGCTACCCAGGGCCTGTCTTACCTTTATGGTTGAAGTCGTAAATGTACTCTGGACAGGCAGTGGACACCAGCTTTCCAGGAGACCCCTCAGGCCAACAAACAATGCCATCCCACTCTGGCGAGCAGTAACCATCTGCAGGAATAGAGCCAAAGCAGTAGTGACATTTAAGCCTAGTGACGTTGACTGTTCACTGCCTTGGCTCCAACATTACGTCGCCTTAGGCTTCGTTATATTCCAAGACACCAATGAGTAGCTGTTTTTAGATTGTGTTGTCCCCTGAAAAGGATACACAAACGAACTTTAACCTAATGTCATGATCATAAATAGCATGTAGAGAAAGATGGCCCCAGTAGCCTGTTAATTGGTGGGTAAGTAGGAAATGGATATAATGTCCCTTGTTCACAACACCAGTCATCTATAGCAGTGATGTCTTCTGTCTGCTGGATATGTTTGATCATCCAGAGAAGATTTGTGGCTGCTGCTCTCCATCAAAACTACAATTAATGCTAAACAAACAAGCATATAATTCCCAAAATAGCTCAAAATGTCAACATTTTCAAGCAAATTTGTGTCATACTTCAATGTTTTTATTGTACTTTGTTTTGGCATGAATCTGCTTCCACTGTTTACGTCCACCTCACAAGAAAGACATGCTTGTTACTCTATGTTGCTTCCGCCGCATGAAAAGGAGACTTGCAATGTTGCAGTCGGGAAATAACTGAGGAGGCCTATGCAGGCATGTTTCTAATGATCCATAGGAGGGGCATAGGCCTAAATGCACTATTTATTGAATGTTTATGATCTTACCGCAGCACTCACACACTTCAACATAAAGCGTATCTCTTCTGTTAAAGTGGTTTCAATATGGATCTTATTTGTGGAAATTCCATGCAAAATCAAGAAAACAACAGCGACAATGGTGCAGGGTTCTGGATCCCTTGGGAAAAAACAAAGATACTATGGTACACCACTGAGACAGTCTAGTTCACCACAGTGGAAGAGCAGAGTCAAGCAGTTAGCAGTTCTGCTAACCTCTCTTATTTCCACCCTCTTGTAAAATCTTTCTTCCTCACCCCCTGGGTATGCGTACAGCGCGGTAAAGTTTTTGTTTGTATACTTTAAGGAAGTTTGCAAAAAATGCCTTTGACTCGCAAGGAATTGTTGCTTTGGCAAACAGAACAAACCGTAGATAGATGTCAAGCAACCTTATGTTCATTGATACATAGGGGCAGCAGTAGCATTTTAGAACAAAATTATTCTTAATTGTTAGCTATACCAAATGGTGCAGAAACCTTAGCCTTCCGACAGTGGGAATGTAGTACCCTCTCCCCACAGATCCCTGGCAGAAGCCACTTTCTGGCTACGCTTTCATTTTCTATTATTGAAAACATCTTCCCCACACTCACCACTAATAACTAGATAAGGATAAAACAAAAACGGTTTTCTCTTTGCTATGAAATGTATTACTTTCTCATTCATGTAATCAATGTTACAAAGAGGCTATGACGACATTATTTTTTATGTGCCTTCAAAATCGCCCGTCATTCGGATATCATAATTAGAGAGCACACTTCATATTTTTTCAGCTGGTTTTGGATTGAGAGAGAAGCCTAAGATGCTTCAGGTTTTTCTATATCAATGATCACATGTCCTGGGAGTGAAATCGGTCTTAGGTTGAAGTTTTTTTCACTGAACTTTTATAACCCATCGGACCACCTACCAACAGGCTCAAATTAAACACAGAACACACACATATATAATTTCCTATAAATTCCATGACCATGATTTAAATATAAATGTGACTATGGGGGAGTGGGGGACTTTGGTATTGGTGATGTAATTGAGGTTTATAATAGCGCTTTCTTTTCCCTCCAGTCATTTGATTCAAGTCTTGCAGATGTCAAAACATATCGCAGTAGAGTTTTGATAGTTGCAAGCTTTTACACCAAGACCACACGTTTGAATGCTGAGCTATTTTCACACACTGCAAGGTCTGGGGTCTTGAGCCCACATCCCTCCACTGACCTAACCAGGCAAACCTCAGTGTCTCCCTCAATGAAAACGTTGTCTCAGGGAAGTAATGGAGAACTCATGTGTATTTAAGGCACAAATGAGAAATAATAACAAATAGATGGGACTTCACAGTGAAACACTGCAACACTAAACAAGACCCTGGCCTTGGGCTGAGGTTGGCCCACCACCCTACCAGCCACCACTTTCAAAATAGTTAGAATAGAAAGATCAGTTCATTACTATTTGCTAATTTTACAACCACACGGTGCAAACCATTTGAAACAGTCATCCCTCCACAGTTCTAATAATAGTTTGGCTAACCACAAGTTTACAGTGGCACATAACACCAAGGGGTGCTCACATAAGACATGGTCAAGGCAAATCTGGAAGAAAAGCCAAACGCCTCAAAAATGTGTATTCAGTTGCTATTCTTTGAGTTTGAGTCAGCATGCAAGGTTTTTCCACAATATAGGAGACCAAAATGAGCTTTAGCCTATTCCAAATAAAGGGCACACTTTTCTTAGCCAATGTTGTCAACATTACAAAAATAAAAACTATTCATAAAACATAATGGCCAGTTAACAGCAAAAGTTTCCACCATATTTTTGTCACGTATACTCCCTCTCTGGCCTCTAGGTCACCAGACTGCTGATTATTACACGCACCTGTCACCCTCGTCATGTGCACCAGCACTTATTGACACTCACCTGGACTCCATCACCTCCTTGATTACCTGCCCTATTTATGTCACTCCCTTTGGTTCCTTCCCTAGGTGTTATTGTTTCTGTATCTAGCTGTTAGTGTTTCTTTTTTTGTTCAACTTTGTTTATTTATTAAATGTATTCAGTCCCTGAACTTCCTGACTCTCAGCGTACATCGTTACAAATTTCTACAGGGTCATCATGAGACTAACTACAACATAGGCTATACTGTACAGAACATAATGATGTCAAAGTATTTGCCACCTAATAAACAATGTGCACATTAGGTTGAAATGAAGTTCAAATGAAAATGCTCAAATTATAAACTAAAAAGAATACTGAATTAACCAAGCACACCAAATAAGGTATTGAAATCTTTTTCAGGCAAAAAGTACACCAGAGCTTTCCCTCTCTCTTTGAGAGGTAGGTAATATGCATACCCACATTTCAGCTTCAGCTGAGCTATGATTGTGAAGACGTGTGTGTCACGCCCTGATCTGTTTCACCTGTCCTTGTGATTGTCTCCACCACCTCCAGGTGTCGCTTATTTTTCCCAGTGTATTTATCCCTGTGTTTCCAGTCTCTCTGTGCCAGTTTGTCTTGCATGTTTCCAAGTCAACCAGCAGTTTTCCCGTTCTCTTGCTTTTTGCATTCGCCTTTTTTTTCTAGTCCTCCCGGTTTTGACCCTTGCCTGTTTCTGGACTTTGTACCCGCCTGCCTGACCATTCTGCCTGCCTTGACCACGGGCCTGTCTGCCACTCTGTACCTCCTGGACTCTGATCTGGTTTTGACCTTTTTGCCTGTCCACGACCATTCTCTTGCCTCCCCTTTAGATTAATAAACATTTGTAGGACTCCAACCATCTGCCTCCTGTGGTTGCATTTGGGTCTCGCCTTGATAGTGTGCAACCTTTCAAAAAGGGGTCAGGTTACAGCCAACAGGCTAAGTCGATTCTACTACTCTCTGACAGCGTCACCAGGTATACAGGTTAAGTAGTCATCTCTGATGCACCCACCGTGGTTCAATGTAATTTCATTGAAATGATGTGGGAAAACAATGATTGTTTGATGTTAAAATATTTGGGCTGATGTGATAAATAAGAAGCATTACTACCATATATGGGTACACTAATTTATAAGGGCAGGCTGAGCCGAGGACCTCATTTCAAGAACGCTGCTACCTACCTTCCGGGTTAACATTGAAGCATAAATTAAATAAACACGGAATTTTATTAGTCACATGTGCAGTGAAATGCTTCCTTATGAGCCCCTAACCAACAGTGCAGTTTAAAAAAATACAGAGAAGAGAAAAATAACAAAGAGCAGCAGTAAAATAACAATAGTGACTATATACAGGGGGGTACAAATAGAGTCAATGTGCGGGGACACTGGTTAGTTGAGGTAGGACATTATACTTTGTGCGTGACAAGTAATTTTTCCAACAATTGTTTACAGACAGATTATTTCACTTATAATTCACTGTATTACAACTCCAGTGGGTCACAAGATTACAAACTAAGTTGACTGTTTCTTTAAACAGCTTGGAAAATTCCAGAAAATGTCATGGCTTCTGATAGGCTAATTGACATTTGAGTCAATGGAGGTGTACCTGTGGATGTATTTCAAGGCCTACCTTCAAACGCAGTGTCTCTTTGCTTGACATCATGGGAAAATCTAAAGAAATCAGCCAAGACCTCAGGAAAAAAATTGTAGACCTCCACAAGTCTGGTTCACCCTTGAGTGCAATTTCTAAATGCCTGAAGGTACCACGTTCATCTGTACAAACAATAGTGCGCAAGTATAAACACCATGGGACCACGCAGCAGTCACACCGCTCAGGAAGGAGACACGTTCTGTCTCCTGGAGATGAATGTACTTTGGTGAGAAAAGTGCGTATCAATCCCAGAACAACAGCAAAGGATCTATATCCACAGTAAAATGAGACCTATATTGACATAACCTGAAAGGCCGCTCAGCAAGGAAGAAGCCACTGCTCCAAAACCGCTAAAAAAAGCCAGACTACGGTTTGCAATTGCACATGGGGACAAAGATAGTACTTTTTGGAGAAATGTCCTCTGGGCTGATGAAACAAAAATACAACTGTTTGGCCATAATGACCATCGTTAGGTTTGGTGGAAAAAGGGGGTGGCTTGCAAGCCGAAGACCACCATCCCAACCATGAAGCACGAGGGTGGCAGAATCATGTTGTGGGGGTGCTTTGCTGCAGGAGTGCTGGTGCACTTCACAAAATAGATGGCATCACGAGGTAGGAAAATTATGTGAATATATTGAAGCAACATCTCATGACATCAGTCAGGAAGTTAAAGCTTGGTTGCAAATGGGTCTTCTAAATCGACAATGACCCCAAGCATACTTCCAAAGTTGTGGCAAAATGGCTTAAGGACAACAAAGTCAAGATATTGGAGTGGCCATCACAAAGCGCTGATCTCAATCCTATAGAAAATTTGTGGGCAGAACTGAAAAAGTGTGTGCGAGCAAGGAGGCCTACAAACCTGACTCAGTTACACCAGCTGTCAGGAGGAATGGGCCAAAATTCACCAAACTTATTGTGGGAAGCTTGTGGAAGGCTACCTGAAACGTTTGACCAAAGTTAAACAATTTAAAGGCAATGCTACCAAATACTAATTGAGTGTATGTAAACGTTTGAACAACTGGGAATGTGATGAAAGAAATAAAAGCTGAATTAAATAATTCTGTACTATTATTCGGACATTTCACATTCTTAAAATAAAGTGGTGACCATAACTGACCTAAGACAGGGAGTTTTACTAGGATTATATGTCAGGAATTGTGGAAAACTGAGTTTAATTGTATTTGGCTAAAGTGTATGTAAACTTCCAACTTCAACTGTACATGTAGGTAGAGTTAAAGTGACTATGCATAGATGACAGAGAGTAGCAGTGGTGTAAAGGCTATGAAAATAGTCTGGGTAACCATTTGACTAGCTGTTCAGGAGTCTTATGGCTTGGGGGTAGAAGCTGTTTACAAGCCTCTTGGACCTAGACTTGGCGCTCCGGTACCGCTTGCCGTGCGGTAGCAGAGAGGACAGTCTATGACTAGGGTGGCTGGAGTCTTAAACAATTTTTAGGGCATTCCTCTGACACCGCCTGGTATAGAGGTCCTGGATGGCAAGAAGCTTGGCCCCAGTGATGTACTGGGCCGTTCGCACTACCCTCTAATGCCTTGCGGTCGGAGGCCGAGCAGTTGCCATACCAGCTAGTGATCCAACCAGTCAGGATGCTCTCGATGGTGCAGCTTTCAGTTAATACACACCGAAAGCTGGGACTTCACAGATCATGAGGATATCTTATTTGTCTGCCTGTGACCTACCGTTATTGATCACCAGCCCTGAGAATCAAAATATTCATATTACACAACGTTTTCACCAAACAGCAAACATCTTACAAGGTAAGCTTCAATTTGGTCTGTGTTTGAGTTATAGCTACATGGGGAGTATCAAATTAATCCTTAGGTTGGTAGGAACAAATCTAGCCTATGTTATCTGATGACGTATGACTTAATGGCAACATCGAATATCCACCAAGTGACTATATCTTTGCGCATCAAAAATATGTTGCTTGCTTACGCATCCATATCCCCTGTATGTCCCAACACCGCCACATTGTTTGAGAGAGGTTGACGCTGTAGAACTTTAGTTTTTATAGTGAACAATAACTTTTAGGCACATTCCGTGTGCAAAAACAGTTCGATTACCACATTCGGACACTTTGGAGAGGTTGAAAGGACACTTGAATGTAGCTGGATACTCCATAACACCACCACAATGTTTGAGTGAGGTTGATGTGGTAGAAATTGTTTTTATACTGAACAAATTGCATTTAGGGATTTCAAATATATAATAGCACTGGAATTATCTAATTTACAGACATATGCCGCTTTGGAGAGGTGTAGGGACACTTGGAAACGTCCCGTGACCACACCTGACACCACTTACTAAAACATCTGCCCATTTCTAGTTAGGTCTATCAATCCCATTTTTTTCTGATATTGCTCACATGTTGTGGAAGCCATCTGATGTGTTTCCAGCTCTAGTCATCAATAATTCAACTAAAATAACAAAAGAACAGTGTGTGCTTTGTGTGTGCTTGATCTTGTGTATTCTGAACTATGTAACTCCAAACTATCTTCTGATCATTTCCTCATAATCTCCCAGATGTCTTCTTTCCAAATATACCATGTCAGAATCATGTAATTACACAGGAATAGCACTTACTTTTGGGTATGTCTATTTAGGTGGAAATCTACATTTTTCCACTACATTTAAGAGGTTATTAATTAGAACTATTAAGACTCCATGGATTGAGGAGGAATTGAAAAACTTTATGGTTGAAAGAGATTGGGCAAAAGGAGTGTCTAAGTCTGGCTGGACATCTGACTGGCTGACGTACTGCAAATTAAGAAATTATGTAACTAAACTCAACAAAAAGAAGAAGAAACTATTATGAAGCCAAGATCAATGACACACTATACAGTATATACAAAAGTATGTGGACACCCCTTCAAATGAATGGATTCTGGTTATTTCAGCCACATCCGTATAAAATCAAGCACACAGCCATGCAATCGCCATAGACAACCATTGACAGAAGAATGGCCTTACTGAAGAGCTCAATGACTTATGAAGTGGCACCGTCATAGGATGCCACCTTTCCAACAAGTCAGTTCGTCAAATGTCTGCCCTGCTAGAGCTGCCCCGGTCAACTGTAAGTGATGTTATTGTGAAGTGAAAACATCTAAGAGCAACAACGGCTCAGCCTTGAAGTGGTATGCCACACAAGCTCACAGAACGGGTTCCAAACTGCCTCTGGAAGCAACGTCAGCATAAGAACTGTTCGTCGGGAGCTTCATGAAATGGGTTTCCATGGCCGAGCAACCGCACACAAGTCTAAGCTCACCATGCGCAATGCCAAACGTCGGCTGGAGTGGTGTAAAGCTCGCCGCCATTGGACTCTGGAGCAGTGGAAATGCGTTCTCTGGAGTGATGAATCATGCTTCACCATCTTGCAGTCTGACGGACGAATCTGGGTTTGGGATGCCAGGAGAACGGTACCTGCCCCAATGCATAGTACCAACTGTAAAGTTTTGTGAAGGAGGAATAATGGTCTGGAGCTGTTTTTCATGGTTCAGGCTAGGACCCTTAGTTCCAGTGAAGGGAAATCTTAATGCTACAGCATACAATGACATTCTAGACAATTCTGTGTTCCAACTTTGTGCCAACAGTTTGGGAAGGTCCTTTCCTTTTTCAGCATGACAATGCCCCCGTGCACAAAGCAAGGTCCATACAGAAATGGTTTGTCAAGATTGGTGTGGAAGAACTTGACTGGCCTGCCCAGAGCCTTAACCTCAACCCCATTGAACACCTTTGGAATGAATTGGAATGCCTACTACGAGCCAGGCCTGATCGCCATACATCAGAGCCTGACCTCACTAATGCTCTTGTGGCTGAATTGAAGCAAGTCCCCGCAGAAATGTTTCAATATCTAGTGGAAAGCCTTCCCAGAAGAGTGGAGGCTGTTATAGCACCAAAGGGGGGAGCAACTCCATATTAATACCCATGATTTTGGACTGAGATGTTCGACGAGAAGGTGTCCACATATGTTTGGTCATGTAGTGTACAATGAATGATGTACTTTAAATGAAATTGTTGGCAGAAAGACATTCAACTCATCAAATCGTATGGCTTATTAATCACAAAACCATTTGATGTTGCCAATTATTGTAATGATTACTTTATTGGCAAAATGGGAAAACCTAGGCAGGAAATGCCAACAATGAGCCATCCTAATTCATGCATTAAAAAAACTAACAATTAAAAAATGCATTGTAAGTTAGTGTGGGAGAGGTGGGAAAATGATTGTTATCGATCAATAATGGCATTGACAACTTAGATGGATAGCTACTGAGGATGGTAGCTGACTTTATAGCCACTCCTATCTGTCATATATTTAGTCTGAGCCTAGAGGAATGTCTTCGTCCTCAGGCCTGGAGGGAAGCCAAAGTCATTCCACTGCCTAAGAGTGATAAAGCAACCTTTACTGGTTCTAACAGCAGACCTATCAGCTTGCTGCCAGCTCTTAGCAAACTGTTGGAAACAATTGTGTTTGACCAAATACAATGCTATTTCACTGTAAACAAATTAACAATTTCAGCACGCTTATATAGAAGGGCACTCAACATGTACTGCACTGACACAAATGACTGATGATTGGTTAAAAAACATTCATAATAAGAAGATTGTGGGAGCTGTACTGTTAGATTTCAGTGCAGCCTTTGATATTATTGACCATAACCTGTTGTTAAGAAAACTTATGTATTATGGCTTTTCAACCTCAGCTCTGAATCCATGATAAGACAATCTAATAGAACTCAGAGGTTGTTTTTTAATGGAAGCTTCTCTAATGTCAAACATGTAAACTGTGTTGTACTGCATGGCAGCTCTTTAGGCCCTCTGCTGTTTTCTATTTTTTACCAATGACCTGCCACTGGCATTAAACAAAGCATGTGTGTCCATGTATGCTCCTGATTCTACCATATACACATCAGCAACCACAGCTAATGAATTCACTGAAGCCCTTAAACAGTTGCAGTCTGTTTTGGAATGGGTGGCCAGTAATAAACTGGTCCTGAACATCTCTACAACTAAGAGCATTGTATTTGGTAAAACTCATGCCCTAAATTCTAGACCTCAGCTGAATCTGGTAATGAAATGTATGGCTGTTGAACAAGTTGAGGAGACTAAATGACTTGGTTTTAGCTTAGATTGTAAACTGTCATGGTTAAAACGTATAGATGCAATGGTTGTAAAGATGGGCAGAGGTCTGTCCGTAATAAAGAGATGCTTTGCTTTTTTGACACCACACTCCACAAAGCAAGTCCTGCAGGCTCTAGTTTTAACTTATTTTATTGTCCAGTCATGTGGTCAGGTGCTGCAAAAAAAGACCATGTTAAGCTGTAGCTGGCCCAGAACAGAGCGGCACGTCTTGCTCTTCATTGTAATCAGAGGGGTAATATTAATACTATGCATGCCAGTCTCTCTTGGCTAAGAGTTGAGGAAAGACTGCGTCACTTCTTGTTTTTATAACATGCTGACCAGACCGCTCGCGTGTTTGCATTCAACCACACCAGACATGATCAGGACACGCAAGGTTGAAATATCAAAAATAACTATGAACCAACTGTAGTCATTTGGGGACAGGTCGAAAAGCATTAAACATGTATGGCAATTTAGCTAGCTAGCTTGCTGTTGCTAGCTAATTTGTCCTGGGATATAAACCTTGGGTTGTTATTTTACCTGAAATGCACAAGGTCCTCTACTCCGACAATTAATAAACAGATAAAAGGGTAAACCGAGTTTGTTTCTAGTAATCTCTTGTCCTTCAGGCTACTTCTTCTTCTTTGGATTTTATATGGTGCATTACCACCACCAACTGGACTAGATTGTGGACCTCAGTTCATCATTCAATCACCCACGTGGGTATATGCTCCTAAAAACTGATGAGGAGACGGGAGAGGCAGGACTTGCAGCGCATCAAGCGTTACAAATAAACTCAGCAAAAAAAGAAACATCCCTTTTTCAGGACCCTGTCTTTCAAAGATAATTCATAAAAATCCAAATAAATTCACAGATCTTCATTGTAAAGGGTTTTAAAACACTGTTTCCCATGCTTGTTCAATGAACCATAAACAATTAATGAACATGGACCTTTGGAACGGTCATTAATACTCTAATAGCTTACAGACGGTTGGCAATTAAGGTCACAGGTATGAAAACTTAGGACACTAAAGAGGCCTTTCTACTGACTCTGAAAAACACCAAAAGAAAGATGCCTGGGGTCCCTGCTCATCTGCGTGAATGTGCCTTAGGCATGCTGCAAGGAGGCACGAGGACTGCAGATGTGGCCAGGGCAATAAATTGCAATGTCCGTACTGTGAGAAGCCTAACACGGAACCCAGACCGGCTGCCTGCGTGCGCCATCGTGCGCTATCGTGCATAAATGTATTTTGTCCCCCTACACCAAACGCGATCACGACACGCAGGTTAAAATATCAAAATAAACTCTGAACCAATTACATTAATTTGGGGACAGGTCAAAACGCATTAAACATGTATAGCAATTTAGCTAGTTAGCTTGCACTTGCTAGCTAATTTGTCCTAGCTGGCTTGCTGTTGCTAGCTAATTTGTCCTGGGATATAAACATTGAGTTGTTATTTTACCTAAAATGCACAAGGTCTTCTACTCCGACAATTAATCCACACATAAAACGGCCAACCAAATAATTTCTAGTCATCTCTCCTTCCAGGCTTTTTCATCTTTGAATTTATATGGTGATTGGCATCTACACTTTTACCATGACAACTGGCAAAACATTTCATCTTTCAATCACCCACGTGGGTATAACCAATGAGGAGATGGCACATGGGTACCTGCTTCTATAAACCAATGAGGAGATGGGAGAGGCAGGACTTCCAGCGCGATCTGCGTCAGAAATAGGAAGGAGGTATATTTTAGCCCTTGGCATCGCAGACGCTCGTTGGCAGTGTGGGTGCAATATTTGAATAACATGGATTTCTACATTTATTTTGTGACGCACGCGACGTGTCCGGTCTGGTCAGCATGTAAGACAGAGCTACAGGGAGACAGGACGGACAGCTGATCGTCCTCGCAGTGGCAGACCACGTGTAACACCTGCACAGGATCGGTACATCCGAACATCACACCTGTGGGACAGGTACAGGATGGCAACAACAACTGCCCGAGTTACACCAAAAACGCACAATCCCTCCATCAGTGCTCAGACTGTCCGCAATAGGCTGAGAGAGGCTGGACTGAGGGCTTGTAGGCCTGTAAGGCAGGTCCTCACCAGACATCACCGGCAACAACATGGTCTATGGGCACAAGCCAACCGTCGCAGGACCAGACAGGACTGGCAAAAAGTGCTCTTCACTGATGAGTCGCGGTTTTGTCTCACCAGGAGTGATGGTCGGATTCGTGTTTATCGTCGAAGGAATGAGCGTTACACCGAGGCCTGTACTCTGGAGCGGGATCGATTTGGAGGTGGAGGGTCCGTCATGGTCTGGGGCGGTGTGTCACAGCATCATTGGACTAAGCTTGTTGTCATTGCAGGCAATCTCAACGCTGTGCGTTACAGGGAAGACATCCTCCTCCCTCATGTTGTACCCTTCCTGCAGGCTCATCCTGACATGACCCTTCAGCATGACAATGCCACCAGCCATACTGCTCGTTCTGTACATGATTTCCTGCAAGACAGGAATGTCAGTGTTCTGCTATGGCCAGCGAAGAGCCCGGATCTCAAACCCATTGAGCACGTCTGGGACCTGTTGGATCGGAGGGTGATGGCTAGGGCTATTTCCCCCAGAAATGTCCGGGAACTTGCAGGTGCCTTTGTGGAAGAGTGGGTAACATCTCACAGCAAGAACTGGCAAATCTGGTGCAGTCCATGAGGAGGAGATGCACTGCAGTACTTAATGCAGCTGGTGGCCACACCAGATACTGACTGTTACTTTTGATTTTGACCCCCCCTTTTTTCAGGGACACATTATTCCATTTCTGTTTGTCACATGTCTGTGGAACTTGTTCATTTTATGTTTCAGTTGTTGAATCTTGTTATGTTCATACAAATATTTACACATGTTAAGTTTACTGAAAATAAACACAGTTGACAGTGAGAGGACATTTCTTTTTTTGCTGAGATTAGAAACAAGTTATATTTTAGCACCTGGCTACACAGACGCTCGTTGATGCGCACGAGCAATGTGGGTGCAATGATTGAATAACATGCATGTGTACATTTATTTTGCAACACGAGTGGTGTGGTCAGCATATCAGAAACAATGTGTTGGAAATTCCAAATTGTTTGCATAGTCACACACACAGCACTTACACACTTACCCCACCAGGCATGCCACCAGGGTTCTTTTCACAGTCCCCAGGTCCAGAACAGATTCAAGGAAACATACAGTACTATATAGAGCCATGAGTGCATGCAACTGCCTTCCATCTTATATAGTGCAAATGAACAGCAAACCTGCTTTCAAAAAACAAATAAAGAAAGACCTCACGGCACAACGCCTCTCCCCCATGTGACCTACTTGCTGTGTTTATGTATTAAAACCTCTACAGGATTGGTGGATCCCCTGCGGGACGGTTGAGCTAACGTAGGCTAATGCGATTACCATGAGGTTGTAAGTAACAAGAACATTTCCCAGGACATAGACATATCTGATATTGGCAGAAAGCTTAAATTGTTGTTCATCTAACTGCACTGTCCAATTTACAGTAGCTATTACAGTGAAATAATACGATGCTATTGTTTGAGGAGAGTGCACAGTTATGAACTTCAAAAGTTATGAATAAACCAATTAGGCACATTTGGGCAGTCTTGATACAAATATTTTAATAGAAATGCAATGTTTCATTGGATCAGTCCAAAACGTTGCACATACACTGCTGCCATCTAGTGGCCAAAATCTAAATTGCACCTGGGCTGGAATAATACATTATGGCCTTTCTCTTACATTCCAAAGATGATCTAAATCTTTCTATTATCTTTTACCAGATCTAATGTGTTATATTCTCCCACATTAATTTAACATTTCCACAAACTTCAATGTGTTTCCTTTCAAATGGTATCAAGAATGTGCATATCCTTACTTCAGGTCCTGAGCTACAGGCAGTTAGATTAGGGTATACCATTTCAGGCAAAAATGGGAAAAAAGGGTCCGATCCTTAAGAGGTTTTTAAAGACAATTATTTCAATTTGGGATTTGCATTTCTGTCCATTTCACAAATTGACAAATTTAAAAAGAAACCGACCAAAACTGGAAGTAAGATGTGCATTCTCCATGGTAATAAAATATTAGGTCGACTTAACACATATTTCATTTAAAATGTCAAATACTCTCCCAAATGACGAAGAAGGAAGCTGTTGAAGGATGAAATCTACCCTGGAATTGTACCCCCAGCTACCTGGAAAAATAATAACGCCTCATACGACACTGACACGCAAGACATGTCAAGCTGCATTAGGGCTGATGGTGGTCAGAGGAGGTAAGGAGACTCATCTTAGACAGCTCTAATGTGGCTCCAAGTGCTCTGCTTAGTGTTAGTGTCTGGGATCATTCTGATCAATACACTTTGAGGAACCACAGGCCTGCTTTACCCTTTCCCTTTTAAACACTGAAACCATCTTGTACCAACAAGTCTTTTGATGATTGATGATGATTGATGATCTTAAAAAAGGTGTTCTTTTAAGTTCTATTTCAAGTTAAGCCTGAAAGCTGTGAACATTTGCAGAATCTGTGCACATTTGGGGAATATTGTGAGAGATAATATAACTACTGGGAATCCATCAATAATACCCTTTGTATTTCTTAGTTCTACAGTGCAATACAACTTTGTAATGGTGTGTTTCATTTACGGAGAAAGAATGCATCTATTTCCAACACAGAAAGAACACAAGACCACAATGAACCGGGGTTCAAGAGAAAATAATATGACTGTCTGGATATGGAATCCAAAACCTCTTTAGAATAATCAAACTGAAAAAAATATACTGACCACAGAGACGGGAAAATCTGTGGTCTGCCTGAAAGTGACGGTCATTCACACAACCACAAGTAAACAAATACGGACTGGATCAGCTTCTCTCAAAAATCCCCCCGACTACCCTAACCTCCTAACCATACAGGAAGAAATATAATAAACGTTCCACTCTTCATTTCAAACTATAGTCCAGCCATGGTACTATCCGTAATTGTCCTGAATGAATGCTCCATATTAGAGCTACAATCTGGGATTGGATCAATGCCATCAGCATTCACACTAATTTGACTAATATGATTCAAATAGTGGCAAAGGAAACCATTTTCTCCACAAGATAATTCATTTTCCGGCATTCTGTCAGAGTCAAATCATTATTCCTACAGAACGCCTGTGTGAGTTCTGACTCGCTCAATAATCTATACATCTCAGCCTCTTAATCGACTGTTACCTCTGCTCTGTGTGTTATTGTTCTGCTGAGACAACACACAGTAGTAGACAAAATAATGTTTATACTTATGATATGCCCTCAGGTGTCAATGTGACATAACTACATTCGTGCCTGGTTAACAGAGCAGGCAGTAAACCAACAGAGATTTAATTTAACTGTGCAGAAAGCCACATACTGTATGTCATTTATTCAATATCAACATGACAGGAACATTTTCATGTCAATAAAAAAAAGGGTAGGCTGATACATCAGGTTTAAAGAACTTTTATCTGAGAAAAAGTACATTTAAAAATGCATTTAAAACTCACCACCAGGCTTGTGTTTGTTCCTGATGGCTACCTCACACTTGCGTTTGGCTTTGAACAACAGGCCGATCTGTTCCTCTTTGGTGAGCACATCATCTGCCTCTACCTGCATGAAAAAAGGACAATGACACTGAGTTAGTAGACTGAGGAGCAATCGTTCCTCAATAAACACAATGGAAAAGTTTGTAACAAACATCAGATAGCAGAGCAGGGATGCGTTGTTGTGAAACCACATTTAATTTCCCATATCAATAAGCATTTTATGCTAGGTTGACAGCATTATTTTATGCGAGGTTGACCCAAACAGTTTGTAACAAACATCAGATAGCAGAGCAGGAGGTTGTGTACACACACACACACACACACACACACACACACACACACACACACACACACACACACACACACACACACACACACACACACACACACACACACACACACACACACACCACCCTCATGCTGTATACAAACAAGCCTAGCCAACAGCAGTAGGTGGTAGACTTGTAGCATGTGTAATGTGTACATAGATGCAATACAACCCGATTATCAAAACCCCATCCCTCTCATTGTCCTAGTCTAAGAGTTTCCTAAAACACAAAAAAGCATTTTCTTTCACAGTACAATTAAGATTAACCAAATAAGAGGCATTTGGCCAACTGTGAGTCACGGTGGTTTAGGTAAACGTAAAGTCGGTTACATATTTTTATTCCTGTCTTAACTGTCCATGAAGGCAAGGGGTTCTAAAAGACCTTGCGGATTCTGTTTCTTGTCTAAACAGCATCAGTTTCGCTCTTTGTTTATAGTCCCAGCTGGTACTCCTGTGATTTTAGTCACTCTGTGGCTGGTGTACCATTAAGCACTAATCAGATATGACCAAACCTTTTCCTCTTAGACCTCACAACATTTGCTCAACTTTCAAACAGTGCTGGAGACAGAGCCATAATATCCCAGGTGGGGTTTTCCATTCAATGAAATGTCTGCACTTTAGAGATTACTACACTGACTACCCATACATCCAACCCTTACACACAAACACACACACACACTCAGAACTCATACACATACACACTCAAAGGCTTTTCAATTATACTGTATACTATTTATTATACTGCGTGACCAATTCACTACCCACTATATATTTGTAAAAAAAATATATACAGTCAAATTAGATAATTATTTTGTAAATACAGTCCATTATTACATCATACTACCTCTTCTATTACTTATTTTTTACTTGATTCTTTTATTCTTATCAATAGCTAGGTTTCCATCCAATTTGCGACAGATTTTCATGCAAATACTCTAGAATCTGGATAAAGAAAATATGCACGTTTTCCCACCAGTGGTGTTTCCACCAAATTTGCTAATAAAAATCAGTGCGTGATGCAATGTAATTGAAAAATGTTATTTTTCGCTCAAGTTTTCATGTACCGAATAAAAATCAAGTTCAATATGTTTCCATCGCATTTTCAACTCCACGGATAGTTTTGTCACAAAAACGGTTGTGTTAAATAGTGAATGTGCCTATTCTGGTCTTGGCACGTGTACTGTAGCTAACAGCTCGCAGATACAGTGCTGGTAGACTGTGCGGGTATAGTCTACATGGTGAGATTATTATGGATTATAGCGAGAACATTTTGTATTTGTCAAATGGCTGTCAAGCATCGGCCATCATGTCGATATCTTTTAGAAAGGTGCATCAAGATCACAGTGCACTTTCACCACCCTGTGAAGTTCATCATAACTTATTTCATCTGTAGCCTAATAAACTGCATAGTTTCCAGAGTCGTACTGGGAGGACCACACACCATATCGTGTTACTCCAAGTTTACTTTGATATGATGGTGATTATATCAATATTTGCGCATAAATGCGTTTCCGCCGCCATTTCTCACATAATTAATTTTAGACACAAAAAGATCAGATCGGCAATTATAAAATTGTACCGAAACTTCCTGTTTCCATCACAGCTGTCGTAAAAAAAAACATGTTTTATACGGTATGACTTCACTCGCAGAAAAACTGTGCATGGAAATGTGGCTATTGATCAATGTACTGCATTGTTGAGGGAGCTAGCACATAAGCATTTCACTGCACCTTTTACACCTGCTGTAAAATGTGTATGTGACGAATAATTAGATTTAATCGGTGCCTTTGGCTGGACGCTGAGTGCTGGGATCAGTAAGCATCGGTAACAAATATTGTTCTATTGACTTTGACAAGTGTCCTCTTTGGAATTCGTGACAATACATTTCATATGCTTGCTTCCCAGCAGGCATCTTTCCAACTGTTTGAAAACGTATGGTTGAAAATCCCATACACTTAAACGAGTGGCACACAACTACATTTCTTATCACTGTATATATTTTTACTGTAAGGGCAGGAAGAACAGTCTAACTGAGCTAAAGTGTTGTGATAATGTCAAAAGGTTTTAAAAAGGTTGACTTTAGAATCTAGACCAAAATGTTTTTTTTTTTTTTATCCCCTTTTCTCCCCAATTTTCGTGGTATCCAATCGCTAGTAATTACTATCTTGTCTCATCGCTACAACTCCCGTACGGGCTCGGGAGAGACGAAGGTCGAAAGCCACGCGTCCTCCGAAGCACAACCCAACCAAGCCGCACTGCTTCTTAACACAGCGCGCCTCCAACCCGGAAGCCAGCCGCACCAATGTGTCGGAGGAAACACCGTGCACCTGGCCCCCTTGGTTAGCGCGCACTGCGCCTGGCACGCCACAGGAGTCGCTGGAGCGCGATGAGACAAGGATATCCCTACCGGCCAAACCCTCCCTAACCCGGACGACGCTAGCCCAATTGTGCATCGCCCCACGGACCTCCCGGTCGCGGCCGGCTGCGACAGAGCCTGGGCGCGAACCCAGAGACTCTGGTGGCGCAGCTAGCACTGCAATGCAGTGCCCTAGACCACTGCGCCACCCGGGAGGCCCTGTATGCGAGTTTTTAAAAAAATTATGCGAGTCATACAATTTTATAAATGCCGACAAATAATGTGTTCGTTTGACATGGTGGGATCTTTTTGTGTAAGTGAAATTAATTATGCTAGAAATAGCGGTGGAAATGATTTCATGCGCAAATATTTAAATAATAAATCAAATCAAATTTTATTGGTCACATACACATGTTTAGCGGATGTTATTGCGGGTGTAGAAAAATGCTTGTGTTTCGAGCTCCAACAGTGCAGTAATATCTAACAATACACAACAATACACACAATACACACAATACACACAATACACACAAACCTAAAAGTAAAAGAACGGAATTAAGGAATGTATAAATACTAGGATGCGCAGTGTCAGAGTGGCATAGCCTAAAATACAGTAGAATACAGTATATACATATGAGATGCGTAAAGCAAAAATATGCTAACATTATTAAAGTGACTAGTGTTCCATTATGAAAGATTATATCAAAGTAAACTTGGAGTCCACTACGACTCAGGAAACCATGCAGTTTATTAAACTACAGATTAAATAAATTATGATGAGCTTCACAGGGTGGTGAAAATGCACGGTGATCTTGATGCTAAATATCGATGGTCTTATTCTGGTGACATGATGATCAATGCTTGACTGCCATTTAACAAACAAAAGTATTCTCGCTGTTAGCCATACAAATCTCATCCTTTAGACTGGCCTACCAGCACAACTTACCTTTATTGTAGCTGCGTGTTAATGGCTAGAGTACACGTGCGAAGACCAGAGTAGGCCCATTTGCTATTTAGCGCAACAGTTTTTGTGGCAAAATTATCGGTGGAGTTGAAAATGCGATGGGAACACATTGAACTTTAGATATGTATTCCGTACATGAAAACTTACCCGGAACCCAAACCTGCTGCGCGCGTGCGCTATCTTGCATAAATGTATTTTGTCCCCCTACACCAAACGTGATCACGACACGCAGGTTAAAATAGCAAAACAAACTCTGAACCAATTACATTAATTTGGGGACAGGTCGAGAAGAATTAAACATGTATGGCAATTTAGCTAGTTAACTTGCACTTGCTAGCTAATTTGTCCTATTTAGCTAGCTTGCTGTTGCTAGCTAATTTGTCCTGGGATATAAACATTGAGTTGTTATTTTACCTGAAATGCACAAGCTCCTCTACTTCGCCAATTAATCCACACATAAAATGGGCAACCGAATCGTTTCTAGTAATCTCTCCTCCTTCCAGGCTTTTTCATCTTTTAACTTATATGGTGATTGTCTTCTAAACTTTCATAGTATTACCACGACTACCGGCAAAACAGTTCGTCTTTCAGTCACCCACGTGGGTATAACCAATGAGATGGCACGTGGGTACCTGGTTCTATACACTAATGAGGAGATGGGAGAGGCAGGACTTTCAGCGCGATCTGCGTCAGAAATAGAAATTACTTCTATTTTAGCCCTTGGCAACGCAGACGCTCATTGACTCGCGCGAGCAGTGTGGGTGCAATAATTGAATAACATGGATTTCTAAATGTATTTTGCGTCGCTCGCGTACGCGACGTGTCCGGTCAGTATGCAAAAAATGCACATTTTGTGTCCACTACATCACCACGTGCTGATATTTATCCGCATCAAGTTCGCTTGGAAATTTGCATATTTACACCAAAATATGTTGCCAATTGGATGGAAACCTAGCTACTGTGACTAAAGAAGTGATAAAACGTTCATCCCTCAGCCAGTGTCAGACTCTCAGCATGTGGTACTGTATGTCAGCGTAGGTCGTACACAGATATCGATATAAACCCCATAAAAGCTGGTATGCTCCAATGTGCCACCAAGTTGACCCAAAGGAGACATTTGACTTAATGTAGGCCTACTCCCAGGAGAAAGTGAACTTGAGTCTTAGTTTTTTAAATGAATAATAGGTATCAGAGTGCAGTCTATAATGCCTACTCCGGTTGTCTGTATATCTAAACAACATATTGTGACTTCAATCTACCTTATATCATTAGGGAAATAAGATATGGGAGTTTTGTCTCTGAAGCCATGTGATTCAGGGGATATAATATTACATGACAAATACCAGGCCCTCTGCACTGCAGCACTTGAAACCCTAATGCTTGATCCATCAATATTTTCACTAGTTTAAGGCTTGAAATAAGGATGTCCATTTTGAGAGCTGAATGGGGTTATAGAGTAAAGAAGACATTTATGGCCTAAGACGGTAAACAACCACAGATGGAACAACATTTCACCACACAGCGACAAGGATAGATACAACCTGTTTACTGTACTGGCTATGCCAATATAGAATATTCCACAGGTCTATTCCAAAGAAGCGAAGATCATTTTCACATCTAAATCACTGCTGACTTATGTTACTTTATGCAGGGGTAATGCCAGTGACAGGCCAGAAAAACAACAAAACTGAGCTTGCTGACGTCAGCCCTTGAAAAGACTGGTGTCTTCATCATCTTCGTTCCGAATCTAAAGATGGCATATTCAGAAAATAATTAAGTTTGACATTAAGTAGCCATCTGAGGTCTTTAAAGAAACTATGCAAGGAAGTTGAAGAACAAAGATCTTAAACATAACTGTATAGACCATTTTTACTTTGCAATTTGATTCTGCAGGTAAGAGAGAGGGCAGTGTTTTACCTTAGTTTCATGCAATGTGTTTTTAAGGCTTCCTGCTAGAAAACAGCTTTTTTAATCGAAATATATATATATATTTTTTTTAATCTAAGTCTGCCCCTGAACTACAAATGACAGTTTGATAAATACCTTCAAGCCAGGAATTGATGGGGATTTGTCACCTTTAAAATGTTGTCTCTATATAATGGATAAATAAAGCTATATTCTACTGTAAACCTTGACCTTTCTGGTATGGCTTAGTTTTGTGACCCTGTTGCATGGAAGAGTAATTGGGGTTACATTTGAGGCTGTGGTTTAAGACAGAAAGAGAATGAGAGGCCCCCAGGTATAATGGAATTGCCCGCAGACTACAGACAATATTTTACAAGAAGACAGTGCAGCTGATTTGGTAAAGAAGAAATAATCCCTCTTTATAATGTCAAGATATCATGACATATCAATTCAGATTAGAGCCATCCTTTAGAGGAGTATCTTGGGTAATAAGCCTGTGCCTTACGATAGTTTTCAAAAACTGTTCCTTCTCCACTGGCCAGGCTCCAAACCACCAAAACAAACATAACTCTAACAGGGAGAAAGAAGCTTTGCACATTCTTATTTATCTGAATTTCATTTTTTTTTTTTTTTAAATACAGTGTTCTTTTTGTTAAATATTTTTGACAGCGTGCCAAAAAGAAAATTAGGAAAGTACACACCATATAAATATGAGTTTTCATCATTGGTCCTCTAAATACAAACACTACTTGAATGAACAGACTCAAGAAAATTAATTAAATAAAATCTATTTTCAAGGAACTGTGCAGACCAATATTGAGTTTGCTGCATATAGACTGAAGGGACAAGCCCATTGAAACAGTCAGTGTCGTACCACTATGGCTATTGCCTGTTGATGAATATACAGTACAATTGGATCCACTCTTGCTTTATTAAGTTTATAAACTAAATAAAACTGCACCCATTTACCGCTCACTCAAAGTTGTCATCAATGCTGTTTGAGTAACATGAGAGAATAGATTTGGTTTCTGTTGAAATATTGCGTAAAGTAAAGATTGATTATTTTTGTTTTGTTGCAAATGCACATATACAGTGCATTCGGAAAGTATTCAGACCCCTTTACTTTTTCCACATTTTGTTACGCTACAGCCTTATTCTAAAATGTATTAAATTGTTTTTCCCCCTCATCAATCTACACACAATACCCAATAATGACAAAGCAAAAACAGTTTAGAATTTCTTGCAAATGTATTAAAAATAAAAACGGAAATATCAAATTTACATACAAGTATTCAGACCCTTTGCTATGAGACTCAAAATTGAGCTCAGGTGCATCCTGTTTCCATTGATCATCCTTGAGACGTTTATATAACTTGATTGGAGTCCACCTGTGGTAAATTCAATTGAATGGACACGATTTGGAAACGCACACACCTGTCTATATAAGGTCCCACAGTTGACAGTGCATGTCAGAGCAAAAACCAAGCCATGAGGTCGAAGTAATTGTCTGTAGAGATCCGAGACAGGATTGTGCCTAGTTTCAGATCTGGGGAAGGGTACCAAATAAATTCTGCAGCATTGAAGGTCCCCAAGAACAAAGTGGCCTCCAACATTCTTAAATGGAAGAAGTTTGGAACCACCAAGTCTCTTTCTATAGCTGGACACCCGGCCAAATTGAGCAATCAGGGGAGAAGGGCCTTGGTCAGGGAGGTGACCAAAAACCCGATGGTTACTCTGACAGAGCTCCATAGTTCCTCTGTGGAGATGAGAGAACCTTCCAGAAGGACAACCATCTCTGCAGCACTCCACCAATCAGGCCTTTATGGTAGAGTGGACAGACGGAAGCCACTCCTCAGTAAAATGCAGATGACAGCCCACTTGGAGTTTGCCAAAAGGCACCTAAAGGACTCTCAGACCATGAGAAATGAGATTCTCTGGTCTGATGAAACCAAAATTGAACTCTTTGGCCTGAATGCCAAGCATCACGTCTGAAGGAAACCTGGCACCATCCCTAAGGGGAAACATGGTGGTGGCAGCATCATGCTGCAGGGATGTTTTTCAACTGCAGGGACTGGGAGACTAGTCAGGTTTGGGAGAAAGATTAACTGAGCAAGGTACAGAGAGATCCTTGATGAAAACTGACTCCAGAGCGCTTAGGAATTCAGACTGGGGTTAAGGTTCACCTTCCAACATGACAACGACCCTAAGCACACAGCCAAGACAACTCAGGAGTGGCGTCGGTACAAGTCCCTGAATTTCCTTGAGTGGCCCAGCCAGAGCCCGGACTTGAACCGGATCAAACATCTCTGGAGAGACCTAAAAATAACTCTGCAGTGACGCTCCCCATGCAACCTGACAGAGCTTGAGAGAATCTAAAGGGAAGAATACAGGTGTGCCAAGCATGTAGCATCATACCCAAGAAGACTCAAGGCTGAAATGTCTGCCAAAGGTGATTCAACAAAGTACTGAGTAAAGCGTCTGAATACTTATGTAAATGTCATATTTCCTGTTTTTGCTTTGGTCATACATTTAATCCATTTCAGAATAAGTCTAACATAACAAAATGTGGAAAAAGTCAAGGGGTCTGAGTGATGACAAGAGTGCAAAAAGAATGAGTTGAGCTTAGAGTGGAGACAGTGGGTTCCACTACATTACCCATAGTCTTGATTATAGACAAATAGTCTTCTACAATGGCATTAAGCATTTTCTCAAATCGTTCCCTCTGTATATTTGTGACTAAAATGCTGAGTGGAAGTTTTCCCATCCAAAAACTGAACAACAATGCCTGTATGTGTTCCAAGATTATTAAATGAACATGTATAAATTATATAAATAAAAACAACAGACAAGTAAGTCGTTACTGAAATCATGTTTTCCACAAATAAAAAAAAATCAGCAAATTCTGAACACTTACAGTTGAAGTCTGAAGTTTACATACACCTTAGCCAAATGGATTTGAACTCAGTTTTTCACAATTCCTGACATTTAATCCTAGTAAAAAATCCCTGTCTTAAGTCAGTTAGGATCACCACTTTATTTAAGAATGTGAAATGTCAGAATAATAGTAGAGAGAATGATTTATTTCAGCTTTAATTTTTTTCATCACATTTCCAGTGGGTCAAAAGTTTACATACACTCAATTAGTATTTGGTAGCATTTCCTTTAAATGTTTTAACTTGGGTCAAACGTTTCAGGTAGCCTTCCACAAGCTTCCCACAATAAGTTGGGGGGATTTTGGCCCATTCCTCCTGACAGAGTTGGTGTAACTGAGTCAGGTTTGTAGGCCTCTTTGCTCGCACACACTTTTTCAGTTATGCCCACAGATTTTCTATGGGATTGAGGTCAGGGCTTTGTGATGGCCACTCCAATATCTTGACTTTGTTGTCCTTAAGCAATTTTGCCACAACTTTGGAAGTATGCTTGGGGTCATTGTCCATTTGGAAGACCCATTTGCGACCACGCTTTAACCTCCTGACTGATGTCTTGAGATGTTGCTTCAATATATCCACATAATTTTCCTTCCTCATGACGCCATCTATTTTGTTTAGTTCACCAGTCCCTCCTGCAGCAAAGCACACCCACAACATGATGCTGCTACCCCTGTGCTTCACGGTTGGGATGGTGTTCTTTGGCTTGCAAGCCTCCCCCCTTTCACTCCAAACATAACAATGGTCATTCTCTAGGAGATAGAACAAGTCTCCTTCCTGAGCGGTATGGCGGCTGCGCGGTCGCATGGTGTTTATACTTGCGTACTATTGTCTGTACAGATGAACGTGGTACCTTCAGGTATTTGGAAATTGCTCCCAAGGATGAACCAGACTTGTGGAGGTCTACAATTTATTTTGATTTTCCCATGATGTCAAGCAAAGAGGCACTGAGTTTGAAGGTAGGCCTTGAAATACATCCACAGGTACACCTCCAATTAACTCAAATTATGTCAGTTAGCCTATCAGAATCTTCTAAAGCCATGACATCATTTTCTGGAATTTTCTAAGCTGTTTAAAGGCACAGTCAACTTAGTGTATATAAACTTCTGACCCACTGGAATTGTGATACAGTGAATTATAAGTGAAATAATCTGTCTGTAAACAATTGTTGGAAAAATTACTTGTGTCATGCATAAAGTAGACATCCCAACCGACTTGCCAAAACTATAGTTTGTTAACAAGAAATTTGTGGAGTGGTTGAAAAATGAGTTTTAATGACTCCAACTTAAGTGTATGTAAACTTCTGACTTCAACTGTATGTGGATGGACATGCATTTAATACATTAACCTTAACCTGGGATGGTTAAGATTTAGAAAGTTGAAAGTGAGAGATACAATAGCCTACTGCAGACAAATATGCCACAAGCTGTGTGTCAAATGATCATGATGTGTATTTTGGGCCATTTGTGGGGTTGGGGTGTTCAAATGTGAAGACAGTGTTAAATGCATGTATTGCTTGTAAGAATAATGCTCGTTTTCTTGTGAAAGAAAATCTGCTCCCCTAAACCTTAAATTGTTAAGAATAAAGGTTAATAGCGGCTTCCTCATTCTGAAGATTTCGAGTATCCATTGTGCTTTCTGCTCAGCTATAGGTGTGAATAACCGACATCCCAACATACACAAGGGAATGTTTTTATATCTCACTGTTGCTTTTCATTTCATGGCAAATTACACTCGATGGATTTTCAAAAACGTAGGTCATTTAGGGATAAGTCCAGCCACCAAACCATTAAATCATTTTTAATGCTGGGGGAGAAAAAGGCAAACACTGTATATTATTGACACAAAAGTCCTATGTCCACTTTCAGACGTCCAACTCCAGTTTCTGTGATTTGCCTGTCAACACCAAACTCCTGATCAGTAGGCGTTTTGATTGAAAACGTGCTTCAGATCAATTTCCTGAATGTTTAAGTAGTCTAGTAATAATCCTCCTTCTGTTGGTTAGTAAATAACTGAGGATGGGATTCTTGGTTTAACGTAAAGTGAGACTTTCCGCTCCAGATCACACTTCGTCACATAGATGATAAATAATATACAGATAATATTTACCCTGTTGCACCCGTAAAGCGCCTGAATTATGGGAATACAGGTATATGTTTGTTTTTTGTACTTGTTTTGGTCATTTGCCCTTCTTTACACCAGAGGCTAACATTTCCTTCCTTGTTGTTGGCTTATTTTCAAACTGCGATCCCAAGGGCTTTTTTGACTTTCCCTCCACACTTAAAAAAAAAAAAAAAAGAGAGGGATCTTGTAAATTATAGCTCCGCTGAATCTTGTTTTTAATGGCCTGTCCACTATCTGGAAAAAAAACATGAATATGTTACTTTTGACATATTGCACCGCATGAATGTTTTAGCGTACGCGAGTTCCTGGATATTATAAACTCTATGAGTCAGTGCCACTCCTCTTCAACTGTGCAATTTGCATTTGATGATAAAAACCACAGACCACAAAACTGGTTGTCCTTTGGAAATGCTCTGCAAACCACATTCTGACTTAAAGCAGCATTCAGCTCCTAATTATACCCTGGCTTGGCCAGATATGCCTGAAGAACAGCACTTTTGTCCCTGATGGAAACATTGTGTGTGCTGCAGCAGAGCCTTACATATCATGGGACCATGGGACCAGAAGAGGTCTGTCTATGTGTGTTGTTGTCTCTAATTGGAAATTGAGCACTTATTTTTATATAAGTTATATAAGTCCTTTGCCTTTAATACAGAGTGTGCATGAGTTCTGTCTCGCTGTCACTAAAGCAATACCAGCCAGGATGACAGCATTTTAATTTTCATCAAAAGCTTAAAAACTACTAATGGTTATATAACACTTAAAGACACCAGACATTTCATAATATCCTAATGGGCATTTCAGATATGACTAACATGGGGAGGGATGGATGGAGGGTGGAGGTGGCCAGCATGACAATAGGTTATATTTACATGCATCTAGGGAATGCAGTATATGCAAAGTATGTTGTTAAGGGAAGTGGTTCTTTTGACATACACATGCCAGATTATCTAGATTATGGATTAAATATGTATTTTTTTTAAATTCTCCTAAGAGGTTTCTATTTTGAGATACTGCAACAGAACCTGTTCGTTTTACTCTTGATACTGCGACACTTTAATCAAATCAAATCTTATTGGTCACATACACGTGTTTAGCAGATGTTATTGTGGGTGTAGCGAAATGCTTGTGTTTTTAGCTCCAACAGTACAGAAATATTTAACAAGTAATATCTAACAATTTCACAACAATACACACAAATCTAAGTAGAGGAATGGAATTAAGAATATATAAATATTTGGATGAGCAATGTCAGAGCGGCATAGACTAAGATACAGTAGAAGAGAATAACATATATATTTTCAGATCATACATCTGAGTGTAACATCTGATATAAATTAGACACAGTAACCTGTCAACTCATAAGGCAACCTTCAAATTACATTGTTCATACAGGTTAGTGTGTTATCTATTCCATGAAAATATTCATTATTTAAAAATCATGAACACTGTGTGAAAGATACATTAAAAAAATAAAGAAAACGCTAGACTCCATTACTATGCAATTAAGCAAATGTAATGTTGATTCTGAAATAAGTATAGTGTTAATACATAAGTATAAGACCAACTTAGTGGAAAGTTTTACAGATGTATATGATGTACATTGTAGAGCCTACTGTATCGTTCACCGTTGTATCATTTCTAGTGTTGGGGTAACGCGTTACAAAAGTAACGCATTATGTAATCAGATCACTTTTATGAGTAGTTGAGTAAAGTAATGTGTGACTTTTTCAAATTGGGTAATATTATTAGTTACTTTCTCAAACAACGTGTGCGTTACTTTCAGAATCGTATCACTACCGGGCGCGTGTTTCCATGATCCGATCTCGACTTGCTTCCTCATTTAGTTTTTGAGCGAGCGGAAGAAGGCTCTTTGGGGAAATGTCATGATACTGTAGCTGCAGTCCATAGAAACATATAGAGGGCACACTTCTAATCTTTGCCATTGATCGCTTCTCTGACAGCAAAGCCCATAGAGAGAATTTCCCATCTAGTGGTATGTACAGTATATACATCTTAATGGGTCCGTGTATTTGCGGTCTATAACCAGAACTAACGGTTTGAGAGAAGACTGAATGAAAAGATAGGACATCTGTACAGATGTTTAGCTTACAGTATACACTGAGTGTACAAAATATAAAGAACACCTGCTCTTTCCATGAGACTGACCAGGTGACAGCTATGATCCCTTATTGATGTCACTTGTAAAGAAAATAGTCGATATCCGCGATATCCGCGCCCCGCGGGAATCTAATCCCAAAGAAAGCAGTCAATTTAAGCTAGAGATATCAGTTTTATGGCATTGGATGCATCTCAATCCACCACATCAGCCAATGTCGCACTTCCGCATCTGCAGTGAAAGGTGACAGAGCTAGAGCGGTGTTTGTCAGACCATGAGACAGCCTGAATATCGGTCTGCTCACATAATCGTCTGTAGCGTCCGAATAGTTTTAAAAACGAACTATAATGCACACAGGCACAAAGGCCTCACAAGACATGTCCCACGGTACCAGTTGAAATTTTTTTATGGAAGTGTGTATGGAGACCATTTACTGACAAAAATAAAAGGGTTAAACACATGTAAAAAATCTTTCTTATATCTCTCATATATAGAACAGACACTTCAGAACAAACTTCCTTTTTCATTTTTTGGGGACTATCTGTTGTTCCATGTAGTGAATCTATTATTCAATGCGTTTGTAACGGCTAATAGCAGTAAGGCCCGAAAAAAAAAATCGATAAAAACATTTTTAGATTTACACTACATCGCAAAAAATATGTGGGCGCCTGCTCGTCAAACAACTCATTCCAAAATCATGGGCATTAATATGGAGTTGGTCCTCCCTTTGCTGCTATAACAGCCTCCACTCTTCTGGGAAGGCTTTCAACTAGATGTTGGAACATTGCTGCGGGGACTGGCTTCCATTCAGCCACAAGAGCATTAGAGGTCAGTCACTGATTTGGGCGATTAGGCCTGCCTCGCAGTCAGCGTTACAATTCACAAAGGTATTCGATGGGGTTGAGGTCTCTGTGTAGGCCAGTCAAGTTCTTCCACACCGATCTCAACAAACCATTTCTCTATGGACCTCGCTTTGTGCACGGGGGCATTGTCATGCTGAAGCAGGAAAAAGCCTTCCCCAAACTGTTGCCACAAAGTTGGAACACAGAATGGTCTAGAATGTCATTGCATGCTGTAGCGTTAAGATTTCCCTTCACTGGAACTAAGGGGCCTAGTCTGAACCATAAAAAACAGCCCCAGACCATTATTCCTCCTCCAAACTTTACAGTTGGCACTATAGATTTGGGCAGGTAGTGTTCTCCTGGCATCCGCCAAATCCAGATTCGTCCGTCGGACTGCCAGATGGTGAAGCGTGACTCATCACTCTCGAGAACACGTTTCCACTGCTCCAGAGTCCAATGGCGGTGCGCTTTACACCACTCCAGCCGACACTCGGCATTGCGCATGGTGATCTAAGGTTTGATTGCGGCTGCTCTGCCATAGAAACCCATTTCATGAAGCTCCCGATGAACAGTTCTTGTGCTGACATTTTGTGCTGACATTACTTCCAGAGGCAGTTTGGAACTGACGATTTTTACACGCTATGCACTTCAGCACTCAGTGGTCCCGTTCTGTGAGCTTGTGTGGCTTACCACTTCACAGCTGAGCCGTTGTTGCTCCTAGACGTTTCCACTTCACAATAACAGCACTTACAATTGACTGGGGCAGCTCTAGCAGGGCAGAAATTTGACAGACTGACTTGTTGGAAAGGCTGTGACCTTCTAAAAACAATTCCATATAACTTAGTAGAACCCCCCCACCCCGGCTTAGACAAGGCTTAGAATGTTATGGGTTAAATCCACTTCAATTCGTGTAAAGGAAACAGGTTAAAGAAAGATTTTTCTTGAGTTTTGAGACATGGATTGTATATGTGTGCCATTCAGAGGGTGAACGGGCAAGTCAAAATATTTAAGTGCCTTTGAATGGGGTATGGTGGTGGGTGCCAGGCGCACCGTTTTGTGTCAAGAACTGCAACGCCCTGACGAATTGTGGCTGTTCTGAGGGTTAAAGGGGTGTGGTGCAACTCAATATTAGGATGGTGTTCCTAATGTTTGGTATAGTCAGTGTATATGGATAATTAAGCAGCCCAGAAACTAGTGATCAAACCTGAGTTAGTAAGTAGCCTATCTTTGGTAGAGCGCGCGCGGCTCGCCTTGCTCCCTACGACAGTCAGACAAACAGTGAGATTTCCCCCCCCCTTTTTTTAATTAAAGTAACACAAAGTAATATAACGTGTTGCTTTCCACACAAAGTAATATTGTAATGTAATGTGCTACTTATTTTAAATGGAATGAGTAATAAGTAATATGTAATATATATAACAGGGGAAAGAGACTATTGTGGACCAAACTCATTGAATCGCTTGCATATAGCCATAACCTTATTGTGAAAAAAGACTAGGTGAGTCAGGAAGCCAGACGCGACAATATTTACCATGGATGGACTGCAAATGTGTTCTAATGGATTCATACATTTTTTAAAGTTAGTTACGTAAAAAAAAATAAGAAAAATAACACATCAAGAGGGGAAGGAAGACTCCTGAAATGTCTAAAAGCTTTCCACAGGTACTGTTTTTTTTTACCTAATAAAAGATACCATAAATGAATGATGACAGTGAATGAAAGTTTAGTGCCAGGACAGAGGAGCTCAAAAGGTTCACCACAATCCACTTTAAAATATCCCAACCTGGTTCAAGTTTCTTCATGACTTGTTTTCAACATTCACATTTACAGCTTTGCCATAATTTGAGACCAATGTCTTTCACTTTCTTTTTCATTCCAGCACATTTCCCATAACGCCAATCTAAGTCCACAATGTGACCAATCAACATTCTGCTGCTAGCTAAGTCTAATTCAAAAGGTTTTGTACTGTATGTAAACACATTAACATTCCATTATCATTCCAGGTTAGTCTCTTAGTTGTGATTGGTTTGTCTTCAACCCAATGGATTGAATGAGGGTTGCTGCTTTGTTTAAACGGACATACTGTGCAGTAGTTTGTCGCATTTCAGCATCTCATGTATAGCCTCTCTCTACTCTGTCACACCCTGATCTGTTTTACCTGTTTTTGTGATTGTCTCCATCCCCCTCCAGGTGTTGCGCATCTTCCCCTGTGTATTTATACCTGTGTTCTCTGTTGGTCTGTTGCCAGTTTGTCAAGTAATCCAGCGTTTTAATTCTCAGCTCCTGCTTTTCCCAGTCTCTCTTTTCCCTCGCCCTCCTGGTTTTTACCCTTGCCTGTCCTGACTCTGAGCCTGCCTGACCACTCTGCCTGCCCCTGACTCTGCCTGCCGACCTGTACCTTTGCCCCACCTCTGGATTATTGACCTCTGCCTACCCTGACCCCGCCTACCATCTGGTACCGTTGCCACACCTCTGGTTTACTGACCACCGCCTGCCTTGACCTGTCTTGCCTGCCCCTGTTGTATTATTAAACCATTGTTAATTCAACGTTGTCTGCATCTGGGTCTTACCTTCATACCTGAACCTCTACCGCTCTGAAAGTGATTCTGAAAGGTTTGTCAGCATTGTTACTACAATAGAGGGTTGTCGTGCCAGATACTACAATAGAGGCGTCTCAGGCAGCACCGCAACACCTTTAAGAAGACTAAATGTCATCCAGTGTCGACCCTTTAACCATATGAAAAGGCCTCCAACGGCCATGGCAGCTGAGCGGAATCATAGTGATCACTCACGCTTGTAGTTTTTAGTGGGGATTTTACACATTTCTAGAGTGCCTGTTTTTAGAAGCTTGGTAACACTTTCAATTGTTAAAGCCAACAATTTATTTTATTTTATTCTACATACATAGAGACATACTATTATAAGCCTCATAATTATACATTATAAAGGCCTCTAAATGGGGTGGCAGGTAGCCTAGTGGTTAAAGCGTTGGACTTGTAACCAAAAGGTTGCAAGATCAAATCCCCGAGCTGACAAGGTAAATCTGTCGTTCTGCCCCTGAACAAGGCAGTTAACCCACTATTGTAGGGCGTCATTGAAATAAGAATTTGTTCTTAACTGACTTGTTTAGTTAAATAAAAGATACAATTTAAAAAAATGCCTCGAACAAGTAATAATGTTCTGACCTCTCAGTAAAGTGTTGTTAAAGTGATCCAAAAGTTTGCTTTGTCTGTTCTTTGGGCAGTCAGTGTTTATAAAAGATGGTTCAGACAGCATGTGTGGTCAGGTAGGAACATTTTAAAATGTTAAGCTATTTTCCCCCTGAGAGCATTAGGTTATGCTCCAGAGAAGATTCCAGATGAATGAACAACTACCTATAGTACATTAAGGATGATTTAATTCAAGCATGCTGTTTCAGTTCATAGTTATTAGAACATTCCTTAGAATGTGTTCGATGTTATCTTTGTTCATGCTTCTCAGAATACATGGATTGCACAGTAGAATTCAGGATAGAAACATGTAAATATATTGGCAGTGCCACCATAGCTGAGCTAGTACTAAAACGGCACCCGAAACTAAAATAATATAGTAAGATTTTTGCACATACAAAAGTTTGCTGGCAATCTCAACTTTTTCCCCCTATTATGTATTTTGTGCTAAACACATTAGTAACGGTCTGTGTGGAATATTTGATTAGCGATAACCCACAAAACCCAACAGTGCGATACCAAATTGCCCAAGCCCCCATAATGGAGAAAAAAAGACTGTGTTGGAATGATTTGCACCATCTATCTTTATCCTCCACAATCCTCACATGAAACTGTCATATGAATCACGACATGTTGTAGACTTTTTCACCATATCTTTCTCTGAATGGGCCAAGTACATGGCACAATCAATTCCCTGAAACGGTTTGACGCCCCGACCCTTGGATGAAAAATGGTGAATTTGCACTATCATATAAGTGCCCAACCTCCAGCAAAGGAGCAGAGTAGGATCAGGCGTTTGTGTATTGCCCCTAATTGTGACTGCCTGCATCGCATATTGGAGGATGATCAGCGTCTGCTTAATTATCCGAGGTGTCTCTTGTTCCCCAAACATCCCTTCCCTTTGATTAACTTGTTGAAGGGTCTTTTGCAAGTGAACCTTGATGGCAAGGTCAAACGGAGCCTGGAGTGCTTGCAGAGGAGCTGTGCTACATCCACTAAAACTGAGGAGCCAAATCAAAAAGGGTTTACTTATGTGAAAGCTCAAATTGAGAAAGAGCGCAAAGCTCAGCAGGACAGCTATGCATGTTCCTTCAGTCTGTTGTCTGTTATGAAATAGTTCCCCTTTACTTTAGCAGGGAGTCATACTGAGACCAAGGTTTATTTTACAGATGAGCCCCGAATTACATAAATTACAGAAAATACACATCAAAATATACAAAATGCAAGCAGAAAGAAAAACACAGTCATAAAAACACATTCGTCAGGAATACGGTCCTCAATCAGCTTTCTGAATTTGCCCTAGAGGCACCAGAACATCAAATGTGAGAACATTTTGAAGAATGTTCGACAAATAAGATGCAAGAGACTAAAAGTTGATATACCCAAATCAGTAAAGACGAGAGGAATTTCCAGAGTTAACCACCCCAGTATCTGTTTATACTGTGGTAACTCGTATATCTAAAGTTTAGTAAAGATGTTAGGTACAGTGGGACTTTTTATAAAGGGCTTTATGAATGAAAACGTAGCAATATATCAACCTACGTGACATCAAAAGAGGGCCAACCAACTTTCTGGTATTCCACCCGTAATAAAGCTCAGTGTGCTATGATCAATTCGATTTCTGATATTTGACCCTTTAATAGATGCTGACCATGGAGAGTAAACACAATGGGGTTCAATGCTACAATTACAGATGCATTGCATCAGGTGTTAATTATCGGCAGTATTGGCCAAAAGTCATTTTTATAGCCTATATTCTATGTCAATATTGTACAAAATGACCAGCCACCAGTGCACTTATCGTATCGGCCCAGATTTTCCTTATTGATCCATCCATGGTTAAAACTGGAATGTATTTGTGATACATTTAGCAAACTGCAGATAATCACCTGTTAAGTCCTATGCTCTTGTTGAAGCAAATGAAGAGGACATTTTATCTCAAGAATAAGATAAACAACCACCATAGTAATGATAAGACAGGGTGGCATGTAAGCTCTACAGAGACAAGTAACTCCAAAATTTGCATATGTTGCATCAGCCCTATGGCATTACTAGAGGGGCCAGCAAAAATAGCTTGGCTATAAGGAGATAGCATGGAGCTACTAAACATTATAGAAAACAACATTTCAGACATGCTATCAAACGATAACACTCAAACTATTTGATGCCTTCGATGAATCTTCATGGGATAATATTTCCCTGAAGGCCAGAAAACTGAGTGCAACGGCTGTCAGGTTTTGACTTGACTGCAATAATTTATTTTCAAGTGCTGATCACACAGCACTGCAGCCAGGCATTGAAACATGGAGGAGCTGTGATGGTGGGAAACAGCCGACCATATAGAGGGAGAAGATGCATTGTAACCCAACTTGAGATGCGTAACAAAGAAGACAGGGCCATTAGTAGATTATTATCACTAGCCTACTGGTAAATAAAGAAAACATCACAAGTAAATTTGTTGGCAGAGTTTGCAAAAATCCTATTAAATGTATAATTAATCATATTTATTCATTTTTATTTCAAATGAGAATTGATTCAAAACATCAGGCGGCTGAAGAAATTCGTCATGGCCCCTAAGACCCACACAAACTTCTACAGATGAACCATTGAGAGAATTCTGTCGGGCTGCATCACCGCCTGGTATGGTAACTGCACCACCCTCAACAGCATCGCTCTCCAGAGGGTGGTGTGGTCAGCCCAACACATCACCGGGGGTACATTGCCTGCCTTCCAGGACATTTACAGCACTTGGCGTCAAAGGCCAAGAAGATCATTAAGGACCTCAGCCACTGTTCACTCTGCTACCATCTAGCAGACAGAGACAGTACAGGTGCATCAGAGCCGGGACAGAGAGACTGAGAAACAGCTATCACCAGGCCATCTGATGAACAGATCATCAGTAGCCAGCTACTCAGCCCTGCACCTTGAGGCTATTGCCCCATGCACATGTATACAGTAATTGAATGCTGGTCACCTCATATTCTGTTTATACTGTACAATTAATTATCTGTAAGGTCCCTCAGTCGAGCAGATGGTTCACATAGATTCAACCACATAGACCAGATTGTTTTTTCAATGCCTAGCAAAGAAGGGCATCAATTGTTAGATGGGTAAAAAAACAACAGACATTGAATATCCATTTGAGCATGTTGAAGTTATTATTTACACTTTGGATGTTGCATCAACACACCCAGTCACAACAAAGATACAGGCATCCTTCCTAACTCAGTTGCCGGAGAGGAAGGAAACAGATCAGGGATTTCACCATGAGGCCAATGGTGACTTTAGAACCCTTACAGTGTTGAATGGCTGTGATAGGAGAAGACTGGGGATGGATCAACAACATTGTAGTTACTCCACAATACCAACTTAATTGATTGAGTGAAAAGGAAGCAAGCCTGTACAGAATAAACATTTTTCAAAACATGCATCCTGTTTGCAAAAATGCACTAAAGGAAAACTGCAAAAAATGTGGCAAAGAAATTGACTGTCTTGAAAACAAAGTGTTATGTTTGGAGCAAATCCAACACAACACATCACTGAGAACCACAAGCATGGTGGTGGCTGCATCACATTATGGCTGTGCTTGTCATGGGCAAGGAATAGGGAGGTTTTTGGGATAGAAATAAATGGAATAGAGCTAAGCACAGGCAAAATCCTAGAGGAAAACTTGCTTCAGTCTGTTTTCCAACAGACACTGGGAGACAAATTCACCTTTTAATAGGACAATAACCTAAAACACAAGGCCAAATATACACTGGAGGGTCTTACCAAGATGACATTGAATGTTCCTGAGTGGCCTAGTAACACGTTTGACTTAAATCGTCTTGAAAATCTATGGCAAGACCTGAAAATGGCTGTCTAACAATAACCAACAACCAACTTGACGGAGCTTGAAGAATTTTTAACAGAATAAATGTGCAAATATTGTACAATCCAGGTGTGAAAAGCTCTTAGAGACTTACCCAGAAAACACTCACAGCTGTTATCACCGCCAAAGGTGATTCTACAATGTATTGACTCAGGGGTGTGACTACAGTGCCTTGCAAAAGTATTCATCCCCCTTGGCGTTTTCCTATTTTGTTGCATTACAACCTGTAATTTAAATTAATTTTTATTTGGATTTCATGTAATGGACCTACACAAAATAGTCCAAATTGGTGAAGTGAAATGAAAAAAATTACTTGTTTCAAAAAATTCTAAAAAATAACACACAGAAAAATGGTGCGTGCATATGTATTCACCCCCTTTGCTATGAAGCCCCTAAATAAGATCTGGTGCAAACAATTACCTTCAGAAGTCACATAATTACTTAAATAAAGTCCACACGTGTGCAATCTAAGTGTCACATGATCTGTCACATGATCTCAGTGTATATACACCTGTTCTGAAAGCCCCCAGAGTCTGCAAGGGGCACCACCAAGGTAACGGCACTATGAAGACCAAGGAGCTCTCCAAACAGGTCAGGGACAACGTTTTGGAGAAGTATAGATGAGGGTTGGGTTATAAAAAAATATCCAAAACTTTGAACATCCCACAGAGCAACATTAACTCTGTTATTAAAAAATGGAAAAAATATGGCACCACAACAAACCTGCCAAGAGAGGGCCGCCCACCAAAACTCATGGACCAGGCAAGGAGGGCATTAATCAGAGAGGCAACAAAGATACCAAAGATAACCCTGAAGGAACTACAAAGCTCCACAGCGGAGATTGGAGTATCTGTCCATAGGACCACTTTTAGCCTACATTCCACAGAGCTGGGCTTTACGGAAGAGTGGCCTGAAAAAAGCCATTGCTTAAAGAAATAAATAAGCAAACACGTTTGATGTTCGCTAAAAGGCATGTGAGAGACTCCTCAAACATATGGAAGTAGGTATTTTGGTCAGATGAGACTAAAATGTAGCTATTTGGCCATCAAGGAAAACGCTATGTCTGTGCAAACCCAACACCTCTCATCACCCCGAGAACACCATCCACACAGTGAAGCATGGTGGTGGCAGCATCATGCTGTGGGGATGTTTTTCATGGGCAGGGACTCGGAAACTGGTCAGAATTGAAGGAATGATGGATGGCGCTAAATACAGGGAAATTCTTGAAGGAAACCTGTTTCAGTCTTCCAGAGATTTGAGACTGGGACGGAGGTTCACCTTCCAGCAGGACAAGTGGTTTAAGGGGAAACATTTAAATGTCTTGGAATGGCCTAGTCAAAGCCCAGACCTCAATCCAATTGAGAATCTATGGTATGACTTAAAGATTGCTGTACACGATTGGAACCCATCCAACTTGAAGGAGCTGGAGCAGTTTTGCCTTGAAGAATTGGCAAAAATCCCAGTGGCTTGATGTGCCAAGCTTATAAAGACATACCCCAAGAGACTTGCAGCTGTAATTGCTGCAAAGGGTGGCTCTAACAGAGTATTGAGTTTGGGTGGGTGAATAGTTATGCACGCTTAAGTTTTCTGTTTTTTTGTTTTATTTCTTGTTTGTTCCACAATAAACAATATTTGGATCTTCAAAGTTGAAGGCATGTTTAATTTAAATGATACATACTCCCCAAAAATCCATTTTAATTTCAGGTTGTAAGGCAACAACATAGGAAAAATGCCAAGGGGGTGAATACTTTCGCAAGCCACTGTATTTATGTAAATTACATTCCTTTCTCGAGCGCGCAGAGGGGCTGTCAACAGTTTAATTAAATATGTCTTGTTGTGAAAACATGTTACTATTGCTGTTCCTGAACAGATTTCACTTGGTTTCCCAAATGAAGTACTGGGTAGCTGCAAAAACAGGGTTAGAGAGCCTATGGCATACAGAGTTTGGGCGGAATATCACCTGTTGCACAGCGAGAGTCTGCATACTCCTCAAACAGTGGTTAAGGCATGGAGTGAAATAACCGGAGTAGCCTACCAGGCATGATTGAAAAAACTAACTGGCGGGAAAGTGGACTGTATTAGCTATTCCATTGAATTCAGTGACACATATTTTTTACCCCTGCCCATTCCTGCCCCTTTAATAAATGGGCCATTTTAAATCAAAACTAATTTGACATATTAGTAAAGACAAGATTAAATTGAGATTAGATTGATGGGTGAAAATATGATCACTTGATGGGAGAACAGGGTGTGCAGCCTGAGTCAAGGAACAGAGCGCAAGCTTTTTTTAACAATGTTCTCAAATCTTGTATAGCCTATAGTAACATCATGCATCCAATATCGGTTTTGATTTCCAATACATTCTAAAGGTTTGTATACATTTCCAACTAAAGTTGCCAAATAACCCTAAATCTAGCAAATAGGACCCGTTTCAAATTATCCCTTTTATGCTCAACATGGCCACTTCATAACCGCACTCGCGCCATAATGGGAAAAGTATATTTTCAATTTTTCTCAGCTAAGTTCTAGTTCTACCTGGAACCAAAACGGATTATCCTATGGGGACAGCCGAAGAACCATTTTGGAACCCTTTTTTCTAAGAGTGTACATACAGCATTGTATGCTTGAACTGTACATGGCAGATTCCAATTAAGTGCTCTGCTAAAAGTCCTTTCAGCATAGGCTTTTCCACTTTCCATATACTACAAGGACACTGGTATTGAGGCCTTTGAAACCTTGTATTTATAATTGACTAGAAATAACTAGGGTTCATAGAGAAAAAGCAGCAGAGTCTTCGTCAAAAGGCAAAGGTATGCTGGAATGTGTTCTTCGAGGTACTGGACAAGTTGATAACACAAATTTACAGTACACTGTATGGTCTGAGCATACATTCATGTCTAGGCATGAAGCCTCCCACTGTCCAGTATAAATTAAATTCCGTGTTTTCCTACAACATCACAACTATGTGGTCTTTCTGGGTCGTTCCACGAAATGAGTGCCTTTTGCGTCACTTTGATATTTTAAATAGAAATTGTTCAACAATATTGCATTTTAAAAGCCTGTTATATTAAATAAAGTGCCCTTTAATATAGACCACATGGATAATTCATTTTAATATGAATAAAGGCATGCTAAAGTGCCAAAATCCAGCATTTTGACATGTCCTTTGTCAACCCTGTGTCACTTCTAGGAAGATTTAAACCCACATAAATCAACAAAATCTCCAAGTTTCACCATTATGGTGAAGCCCTAATTATTTTGTTGGTTTGACAAAATCATTTTTGAATATTATTATTTATTTCATGTGACTAGTGAGTCCTTTACGTATTTCCCTCATTCTGCTGTAAGGTCAATCCTGTTACATGAACTGAATTCTTGTTTTAATATGGTGAAACTATTCCTTCTTAAATATTTGTTTTAAGATACATTGAACATCTATCTAATAGTCAAATCACAGTGTAAGTTTGGCAATTTTGTTGTGGAAAACTGAGTGGGTTGAGCCTAACACGTCAACCCTGTTATCCATAGGCTAGAAATGTTTTCTGAATTTCATAATTTTTTTGTGAAGCTTGCATTCAATTGCCACTCTTTGTTGCACACAAGAGGCTTCCATTGCCCTTGTCATGAGGGGATTTATGGCTGATTTAAGATTAAATCAGACACTGTTATGGTCAACCCTGTTACTTTATTTGGCACTTACTATAGTCTTTAATTTTATGTAACCTCTTGAGATGGGAACAATTATTTTTTTATTAAGTTGAACATAGTTTATTTCCAAAATGCTATATCCAAAATGCAATATCCACCAACTATTTGCATGTGTTTTTCATCAGAAATGATTGCTTATGGGTACCTTCATGTGTGTATAGAATATTGCTGTTCTCAGATTTTTTTATTCCTAGAATTTAGATGTACATAATTTTTTTTTTTTTGCATTGTTTACCTCGAATGGATTGTTGTATCCTGTATATTTGACTGTGATACAGTTGAAGTCGGAAGTTTACATACACTTAGGTTGGAGTGATTAAAAGTCATTTTTCAACCACTCCACAAATTTCTTGTTAACAAACTATAGTTTTGGCAAGTTGGTAAGGACATCTACTTTGTGCATGACACAAGTCATTTTTCCAACAATTGTTTACAGACAGATTATTTCATTTATAATGAACTGTATCACAATTCCAGTGAGTCAGAAGATTGCATACACTAAGTTGACTGTGCCTTTAAACAGCTTGGAATATTCTAGAAAATTATGTCATGGAGAACAGCAATATTCTATTAGAAGCTTCTGATAGGCTAATTGACATAATTTGAGTCAATTGAAGGTGTACCTGTGGATGTGTGTCAAGGCCTACCTTCAAACTCAGTGCCTCTTTGCTTGACATCATGGGAAAATCAAACGAAATCAGCCAAGACCTCAGAAAACAGATTGTATACTTCCACAAGTCTGGTTCATCCTTGTGAGCAATTTCCAAACAGCTGAGGGTACCACGTTCATCTGTACAAACAATAGTACGCAAGTATAAACACCATGGGACCGCGCAGCCGTCTTACTGCTCAGGAAGGAGACGCGTTCTGTCTCCTAAAGATGAATGGAAACAGGTACAAAAGTATCTATATCCACAGTAAAACGAGTCCTATATTGACATAGCCTGAAAGGCCGCTCAGCAAGGAAGAAGCCACTGCTCCAAAACCGACATAAAAAAGCCAGACTACGGTTTGCTACTTACTGCACATGGGGACAAAGATCGTACTTTTTGGAGAAATGTCCTCTGGGCTGATGAAACAAAAATAGAACTGTTTGGCCATAATGACCATCATTATGTTTGGAGGAAAAAGGGGGAGGCTTGCAAGCCGAAGAACACCATCCCAACCGTGAAGCACGGGGGTGGCAGCATCATGTTGTGGGGGTGCTTTGCTGCAGGTTTTGCAGTATTTGCTCTGTAATTTAGCTGAAGCATTGATTGGTTCTCTCAAAGGTTCTTTTTTCCTGGGGGGGGGGGGGGGTGGTTGAGACATCTCATTGTTTGGAAAATCTAACAGTTGTAATGGAAAGGGTGGAGCTCAGGGGCTGTGTATGTCTGTGCGTGTTAGTGTTTGAGTGAGAAAGAAACAAAAAAACAACCAGTAAAAGCACATCCCCCTCCATTATCGATGCATTGTGCCGACAACATCAAAACACCCTTTCCAGATTCTGAAGTCAGGAGGACTTGGAGTTAGGTGTTAGCCAGACTAATGTAAGTACCATTTAACCCTAGAAATTACAATATATTCCCCAGAAAAAAACATGGATCACCAGATCAGACTGTAAGCTTTGAAACAGCTTGGAGATTTTCTGTTCTCATTGGATCATGCACTAAATGCAATGGAGCTTTTGCAGCAATCTAGGCAAAACCTCGCTGTTACCTGAATTTGACTTGGCTCAATGTGTTGAAAAGAGAGGATTTCTTACTCTTGCTACTGCTAGAAAATCTTGGAGCTGTGAACTTCATACTTACAAACCCATAAGCCCCAGAGGTCTGTAATGAAAGTAATAAAGGTCCTTTTAAGAAATGCTCCCTGCATATAAGCCACAAACTAGCCAAGGAGAGCGGGTTGGTCCTACCCAAAACTAGAACTGCATGCAAATCACATCAACAACAACTGGATCACAACTGAGGAGGATTCCTAGTAACGACAGATCTCAGCAGCTGCCTTGATCTGAGAAATGGATTATTTGAAAGCCCATTTGATGTTGTGATGAGGGCTGTGTGGTGGATATGTCAGTATATGTCATGAGTGTTTGAAATGATATCCCTTGCACCGGAGGGTGTTGCAGGATGTTATGTCAATGGGGAAGGCAGCAACACGGCTGAGAATCTTCACAAGTCAACGCAATTGAGGTACCCTGGGAGTTGTGGCATGCTCACCACATAGAATTCTACAATTCTATAGCAGAATATTCCTACAGTCGCTGGATAGAGGGAAGAAGAACCCCAAAGAACAAGACATTTGCTTAGTGATTATTAAAAACGTATCAAATGTTTTTGTTCATGGTCAAATACACAAATGTCATATATCTTGTGTTTCATGTTGTAACACAAGATAACACTGTTCATAGGTATCTTGGGAACAATGTTTAGGTAATTCAACCGTGGATCGAGGAGACAGAAGAAGATGGTGCCGACAGACACTGTTGCTAGCTCCTACTTTAAGCATTTCACTGCACCTGTCATACCTGCTGTAAACTGTGTAAGTGACAAATACAATTTGATAGGCTGTGTTATCAAATGTTGGCACTGAAAGAGTGTTAATTCCTGCAGGTTGGTCAAACCATTTGACACACGCCTACAGTTTCAAACACAACCATTGCCCATTATTTTTGTCTCTTGATATGCATTTGAAACTTGGCAGCTGCCCACATGTGACAAAATCCCTCTTTTCATTTCTTTACCAGGCCTTCATGAAAAACCAAGAACATACCTCCAATAGGTTGTCTGTACAAAAGATCAGTACAGTCATATTCACTATTTATTTTCCTATTTACATACTCTGCTTCATACAGGTAATAATAAAGACGGTTGCCTTTCCTGGCCTTTAAAATGCATGATGTTCTAACTGTGATTCAGGTATTAACTCTATAAATGACCCGATGCAGAGAGTTATGATTATGGGAATGTAAAATATTAAAACAGGTATGATTTAACATAATTATGTGCAGTGCAGTCAGTGATGGTGGAAATACAAGAAATTACATATGACAATATGGAAGCACAGTGTCATGTAGTTCAGTGACTTTACTTCCTGGTAGGTAGACCAACAGCACTAGTCTTGCTGTACTGGTTCCAGCAGCAACATCTCTCCAAAATGTATACTGAAATAAAATATATGAATTGCATTGGCTCATGAACACTTTTTAGTCAGTTATTTAGTAAGTTATTTCCAAAATAAAGCATGGTGCTAAGCGTAATCCTGTCAAGAAATGTCAATACGTGTATACTATAAAATGTAAATGGTCCATTCAAAACACCAAATAACAGGTTTATCTTTGCTAGAAAGAGCATTAGAGACCCGCCAAAAGTCCTATGGAAAAAAGAGACGCATCACTAAAATATCTGTGTTAGTAGCTCGGTTTCCATCTAATTGGCGACATTTTCCCACCAGAGATGTGTTTCCATCAAATTGACTTGTTGAAGATAAAAGGCTGAGCGTGATGACGTAGTGCACATACAAATACATTTTGCGGTTAAATTTCCATGTACTGAATAAAAAAATCCAAGTTAAATGGGTTTCCATCAAATGTTCAATATATAGAGCGAGTGTGCCCACTCTGGTATTGGCATGTGTGATCTAGCCAACAGCTCGCAGACGCAGATAGGCTACATACATGATGATATTATTATGGACAAAAGAGCAAGATTATTTTTATTTGTCGAACGGCAGCCAAGCATCAATGACCATGTCACCAGAATAAGACCATGAATATTTATTGGAAAGGAGAATCGAGTTCATCACCTTGCTCTTTCAACACCCTGTGAAGTTCATCGTAATTTATTTAATCTGTAGCCTAGTAAACTGCATGCATTCCTGAGTCGTAGTGGGAGGACCACACAACATGTCATCGCGTGACTCCAAGTTTACTTATAATATCAATAATTGCGCATGAAAGTGTTTTCACCAATATTTCTCGCTTAATTAATTTTGCAGACAGAGAGATCCCACCTTGTCTAGCGTATTGTGTTTTGTCGACATTAGGAAAGTTTACCATCAGGCCTGTCATGAAATTTTTCTTATCAGCCATGTAAGTTACTCGCATAAAAAGTTTGGGTGGAAACCTGATTAGTGGTGTAACTTTTTCAGTGAGGTGTAAAAGTGGCATTGAGTTACTCACACTCCTGCATTCTTTAAGTGGAAAAGTTGAGAGAAAAAAGCGAAGGTCAAAAAAAGTCAAGAAAACAAGCTCTTTCCTGAGTCAAACACAGCCATGGTATAACTTTACCATGCCAACGAAACTAAAGACTTGACTATTAACAGGCCCGTTATGAGACTGAGTCACAGCCCTTTTCAAAAGCCCTGCTATGTGTCAGTCAACATAAAATAAATGTATGGGTAATAGATAGATACATACATTTTGAATATAAGAAATGTCAAAGATATTTAAAATTCTCTATAAAGAAAATGTAAGGAAACTGCATAAAAAACTATTTGATTGGGATAATGTGTAAGGAGTGGTTTTAGCCCCTAAAAGTGTACTTATGTGTGAGAAATCTCAAATTAATCCCAGGAAGAAGAAAAAAAATCACACAAACACACTTTTCGAAGAGACCAGGCAATGACGACAGTGGTTGACCTTCTCACACCGACTGGAATGAGAAGAAATGTCCTCCATCCATGAATATTTAGTATGTTTACAACAGTAGCCCACAACTAACTCTCAATATACAGTATAAAATCACTATTTGGCACTCAGATTTATAGCACTGAAATGCATTAAAATGAAGATCATACATTACGAACCAATAAGCTATAACGGTTCATAATGATTCATGAATTTACATGTTAACTAGGAAAATTACTTATAAACCTTTTGCAGTTCCTCTTAAGTCTTGTACTACTTAAAATGTTAGGCTGGAGGGGTGTGAATTAAATAATTGTACTGGTTCAGTGTCACATCCATTAAAGACTACCTCGTTTCCTACTGCCCTCTTCACTTTCTCAGTAGTTTATCACGCTCGTGCACACACACACACACAATATTAGGCATTTCTCATCCCGCCAAACCCTCCTATGTCAACAAAATGTCTCAGTGCGTCTTGGTGACTGGGAAAGAAAGGGTAATTCTGAAGGGAATGTGAGGAAGCAGTCCCGGTTTAAAGTTTTAATGTCACGTGCACAAGTACAGTGAAATGCCTTTCTTGGAAGCTCCAAACCCACCAATGGAGTAATCTATATCAATTTAGCACTAGATCAATGTTAACAATGGTAATACATACAGTGCCTTCAGAAAATATTCCACATTTTTGTTGTATTACAGCTTGCGTTAAAAAAATAAAAAATAAATCTCACCAGTCTACACACAATACCCCATAATGGCAAAGTGAACACATTTCCAAGCGTTTTTGCAAATCTATTGAAAATTAAATACAGAAAAATATAATTTATACTCCCGAGTCAATACTGTGTAGAACCACCTTACAGCTGTGTGTCTTTCTGGGTAAGTCTCTAAGACCTTTCCACACCGGGATTGTGAATTTGTGTCTTTATTCTTTGCAAAAGTCTTCAAGCTCTGTAAAATTGGATGTTCATCATTGCTAGGCAACCATTTCAGGTCTTTCCATAGATGTAAGTAAAAACTATAACTATAACTATAACTAGGACACTGTAACATTCACTGTCTTCTTCGTAAGTGTCACGCTCGTCGTCCTCCTCATCTGAGGAGGAGAAGTTTGAAGGATCGGAGGACCAATATGCAGCGTGGTAAGTGTTCATCTTGATATTTATTAACACAGAGAACACTTAACGAAACTATACAAAAATAACAAACAACGAACGTGAAGCTAATGAATAATAGTGCTGACACAAAAACACTACACATAGACAATCACCCACAACCCACAATGACAAAACAGGCTACCTAAATATGGTTCCCAATCAGAGACAACGACTAACACCTGCCTCTGATTGAGAACCATATCAGGCTAAACACAGAAACAGACAAACTAGACATACAACATAGAATGCCCACTCAGATCACACCCTGACCAAACAAAACATATAAACATACAAAGCAAACTATGGTCAGGGCGTGACAGTAAGCAGCTCCGGGGTAGATTTGGCCTTATGTACAGTCCTTAACAGCTCCACAGTCCTTAACGATTACAAGCATACCAATAACATTATGTAGCCACCACTATGCTCGAAAACATGGAGAGTGGTACTCAGTAATGTGTTGTATTGGATTTGGATTTAGGGCATAAAGTGAATTGCTTTGCCACATTTTTTGCAGTATTACTTTAGTGCCTTGTTGCAAACAGGATGTATGTTTTGGAATATTTGTATTCCGTACAGGCTTCCTTCTTTTCACTCTGTCAATTAGGTTAATATTGTGGAGTAACTACAATGTTGTTGATCCATGCACAGTTTTATCCTATCACAGCCATTAAACTCTTTAACTGTTTTAAAGTCACCATTGGCCTCAAGGTGAAATCCCTGAAAGGCTTCCTTCCTCTCCGGCAACCGAGCTAGGAAGGACATCTGTATCTTTGTAGTGATTGAGTGTATTGATACACCATCCAAAGTGTAATTAATAACATCACCAAGCTCAAATGGATATTCAATGTCTTGTTTTTTAGTTTTTTTACCAATCTACCAATAGGTGCCCTTCTTTGTGAGGCCTTGGAAAACATCCCTGGTCTTTCTGGTTGAATCTGTATTTGAAATTCACTTGTCAACTGAGGGACCTTACAGTTAATTGTATGTCTTGGGTACAGATGAGGTAGTTGTTAAAAAATCATGCTAAACACTATTATTATACACAGAGTGAGTCCATGCAACTCATTATGTGACTTGTTAAGCAAATTTCTTCTTAACTTATTTAGGCTTGCCAAACAAAGGGATTGAATACTTATCGACTCAAGACATTTCAACGTTGACATTATGGGGTATTGTGTGTAGGCCAGTGACAAAAAAACTAATATTGTGGAGGGCCGAGTATCTGAAGATTTAGTTTTTTCCTTTCAATTAGGACTTAAACAACCAGGTAAGAGGAGTTCCTTACTAATTAGTGACCTTAATTCATCAAATGAGTACAAGGGTGGAGGGAAAACCCGCAGACACTCTGCCCTCCGGGGAATGAGTTTGACAAATGCTGTAACACAACAAAATGTAGAACAAGTGAAGGGGTGTGAATACTTTCTGAAGGCACTGTAATTGTCTGCAATGAATGACACACACAGAGTGACACACATTTGTGTGCCAGCCAGGACATTTGCTAGTACACTTTAGTGTTGTCACGATACAATAATTTTTACTTTGATACCAATAGCAGGTTTAGTATCACGATACTTGATACCATCACGATACTACACACTAAAATCAATTTACACACAATACCCATAATGACAAAAAAATGTGGCAAATGTTGACCCTCGAAATTGAGCTCAGGTGCATCCTGTTTCCATTGATCATCCTTGAGATGTTTCTACAACTTGATTGGAGTCCATCTGTGGTAAATTCAATTGATTAGACATGATTTGGAGAAGCACACACCGATTTATACAAGGTTCCACAGTTGACAGTGCATGTCAGACCAAAAACCAAGCCATGAGGTCAAAGGAATTGTCTATAGAGGTCCGAGACAGGATTGTGTCTAGCCACAGATCTGGGAACCAAATGTCTGCAGCATTGAAGGTCCACAAGAATACAGTGGCCATCATCATTCTTAAATGGAAGAAGTTTGGAACCACCAAGACTCTCCCTAGAGCTGGACGCCCGACCAAACTGAGCAATCGGGAGAGAAGGGCCTTGGTCAGGGAGGTGACCAAAAACCTGTCACTCTGACAAAGCTCCAGAGTTCCTCTGTGGAGATGGGAGAACATTCTAGAAGGACAACCATCTCTGCAGCAGTCCACCAATCAGGCCTTTATGGTAGAGGGACCAGACAGAAGCCACTCCTAAGTAAAAGGCACATGACAGCCCACCTGGAGTTTGCCAAAAGGCACCTAAAGGACTCTCAGACTATGAGAAACAAGATTCTTTGTTCTGATGAAACCAAGATTGAACTCTTTGGCCTGAATGCCAAGCATCACGTCTGGAGGAAACCTGGCACCATCCATACGGTGAAGCATGGTGGTGGCAGCATCATGCTGTGGGGATGTTTTTCAGCTGCAGGGACTGGGAGACTAGTCAGGACCGAGGGAAAGATGAATGGATCCAAAGTACAGAGAGATCGTTGATGGAAACCTGCTCCAGAGCGCTCAGGACCTCATACTGGGGCGAAGGTTCACCTTCCAACAGGACAACGACCCTAAGCACACAGCCAAGACAACGCAGGAGTGGCTTCGGGACAAGTCTCTGAATGTCCTTGAGTGGCCCAGCCAGAGCCCAGTCCTGAACCCGATTTAACATCTCTGGAGAAACCTGAAAATAGCTGTGCAGTGACGCTCCCCATCCAACCTGACAGAGCTTGAGAGGATCTGCAGAGAAAAATGTGAGAAACTCCAGAAATACAGGTGTGCCAAACTTGTAGCGTCATAACCAAGAAGACTCGAGACTGTAATCGCTGCTAAAGGTGCTTTAACAAAGTACTGAGTAAAGGTTCTGAATACTTATGTAAATGTAATATTTCAGTTAATTTTATATTTTTGAAGTGCAAAATTAAAAAATATATAGTTTTTGATTTGTCATTATGGGGTACTGTGTGTCGACTGATGGAGGGAGAAAAACAATTTAATAAATTTTAGAATAAGGCTGTAACGTAACAAAATGTGGGAAAAATTGAAGGGGTCTGAATACTTTCTGAATGCACAATAGCTACAGTATCTTCAACCTAGCCTACAATCTTGAAAATGCTTGGTTGTTTGGATGACCCAACTGCTGGCTTGCAGGCATTGGATCACTTATTTGGATTGTGTTCTTTAAAAACAGCCAGGTTGGGTTGTTGATGCTGGGTTATCAAAATATGACTCAGCATGTCAGATGAGAAGACTAGAGACATGGCTCATTAGGGGCGTGGTTTTCAGATATTTATTTTTGGCCACACATTCGAGTAAATGTCATTCCGGACAATCTGTTCTGTTGTATTGTCATTACATGTTAAGATTGAACACTAACAGTTTTGTAGTAATGAGGCTTACAGAGGTGTATGAGTTCCTCAAGAGCCTATGCAAATCCCAATGTTGGAATAGTTACCATTTTATTACTATATATAATCAGCAATGTTAAAGAGATACTTGTGGATTTTGGCTATGACACCATTAATCAACTTCCCCAGAGTCAGATGCACTCATGGATACTATTCTCTGCATCCAGTATGAAGGACGTTAGAGCTAACTAGTGTTAGTGCAATGACTGGAAGTCTATTGTATCTACTAGCACGCAATAAATTACTGGAAGTCTATGATACAGTTGAAGTCGGAAGTTTACATACGCTTAGGTTGAAGTCATTAATACTTGTTTTTCAACCACTCCACAAATTTCTTGTCAACAAACTATGGTTTTGGCAACATGGTTAGGACATCTACTTGGTGCAAGACACAAGTAATTTTTCCAACAATTGTTTACAGACAGATTATTTCACGTATAATTCACTGTATCACAACTCCAGTGGGTCAGAAGTTTTTTACATACCCGAAGTTGACTGTTCCTTTAAAACAGCTTGGAAAATCCAGAAAATTATGTCATGGCTTTAGAAGCTTCTGATAGGCTAACTGACATCATCTGAATCAATTGGAGGTGTACCTGTGGATGTACTTCAGGGCCATCCTTCAAACTCAGTGCCTCTTTGCTTAACATCATGGGAAAATCAAAAGAAATCAGCCAAGACATCAAAAACAAATTGTAGACCTCCACAAGTCTGGTTCACCCTTGGGAGCAATTTCTAAACGCCTGAAGGTACCACGTTCATCTGTAAAAACAATAGTATGCAAGTATAAACACCATGGGACCACGCAGCCGTCATACCGCTCAGGAAGGAGACGCGTTCGGTCTCCTAGAGATAAACGTACTTTGGTGTGAAAAGTGCAAATCAATCCCAGAACAACAGCAAAGGACCTTGTGAAGATGCTGGAGGAAACAGGTACAAAAGTATCTATATCCACAGTAAAACGAGTCCTATATCAACATAACCTGAAAGGCCGCTCAGCAAGGAAGAAACCATTGCTCCAAAACCGACATAAAAAAGCCAGACTACGGTTTGCAACTGCACATGGGGACAAAGATCGTACTTTTTGGACAAATGTCCTCTGGTCTGATGAAACAAAAATAGAACTGTTTGGCCATAATGGCCATCGTTATGTTTGGAGGAAAAAGGGGGAGGCTTGCAAGCCGAAGAACACCATCCCAACCGTGAAGCACGGGGGTGGCAGCATCATGTTGTGAGGGTGCTTTGCTGCAGGAGGAGCTGGTGCACTTCACAAAATAGATGGCATCATGAGGGAGGGAAAATTATGTGGCTATATTGAAGCAACATCTCAAGACATCAGTCGGGAACTTAAAGTTTGGTTGCAAATGGGTCTTCCAAATGGACAATGATCCCAAGCATACTTCCAAAGTTGTGGCAAATGGCTTAAGAACAACAAAGTCAAGCTATTGGAGTGGCCATCACAAAGCCCTGACCTCAATCCCATAGAACATTTGTGGGCAGAACTGAAAAAGCGTGTGGGAGCAAGGAGGCCTACAAACCTGACTCAGTTACACCAGCTCTGTCAGGAGGAATGGGCCAAAATTCCCCCAACTTATTGTGGGAAGCTTGTGGAAGGCTACCTGAAATGTTTGACCCAAGTTAAACAATTTAAAGGCAATGCTACCAAATACTAATTGAGTGTATGTAAACTTCTGATCCACTGAGAATGTGTTGAAAGAAATAAATGCTGAAATAAATCATTCTCTCTACTAATATTCTGACATTTCACATTGTTAAAATAAAGTGGTGACCCTAACTGAACTAAGACAGGGAATTTTTACTATGATTAAATGTCAGGAACCTATTTGGCTAAAGTGTATGTAAACTTCCAACTTTAACTGTTTCTACAAGCATTCTAGCTGTTACCACAGACTTCCAGGCATTGCGCTAACGCTAGTTAACAATTGCACTAACACTAGTTAGCAATTTCTTCAAACTGCACTCAGAGACATAAAAATGGTATTGATGATTTAATTTTACTCTGGGGAAGTAGATAAACGGCTTCATTGCTAAAATCCTGAAGTAGCCATTTAATATTATATTAGAATAATGTACAGTAATATGCATACATATTCAAGAAAAAAAATTGTAGAGTAAAAACTTTATATGAGGAACAGGAATGACATTTACTCTCACGGACGGCCAAAATAACTATCTGAAAGCCACGCCTCCAATCTTATGATAGGCTGCCGCAGCTATAATATTTTGTTAAAGAGGTTCAAAATTGAACCCCTCCCATAAAAAAAGGGTTCCTGTTTGAAACTTTACACAGGCAGCCCAGTATCAGCGTATCAACATCAATCTGCGACACTTTGCAAAAATATATGCATAATGTCACAGCGATTCCTCTAAGAACCTTTTCAGAGTGGTTCCTCAAGGAACCTTTTTGACCTGAAAAGGTTACCCCACAGTGGCAATCTTTTGAACCCCAAAAGGTTATTGAATGCTCCTTTATTTCTTTATGCACTTGAAAAGTTGACCTATTCGCATAATACAGAGTGAAAAAGCGATGAGACAATAATATCTGTCTAATGCACATCTGATGATACTGCTTTCTCTTCCTGCATCAGATGAAAGGACAACAACCAATCCAGGTAGCTAATCTGTATATAATACAGTGAAACATATTTTGCCAATCATACGTCTGCTGCACAGTGGATCCCATTTCAGCACTCAAGTGGATCCCATTTTAGCACTGTATTATGAAGCCAAGATCAATGATATAAAGAATGATGGGGGAAAAACGTTGACGTACTTTAAATGAAATTATGGGCAGAAAGACAAATTCAACTCCATCTTTCATTAAATCAGATGGCTTATTTATCACAAAACCATTTGATGTTGCCGATTATTTTAATGATTACTTAACAATTAACAGTGAGTCATAGTATTCATGCATAAAAAAACTAAATAATGAAAGCATTTTATTTTAGAATTTTGTCAAGTTAAGGTGAGAGGTGGAAAAATGATTGTTATCGATCAATATTGACAAACCTCCTGGCATTGACAACTTAGATGGAAGGCTACTGAGGACAGTCGCAGACTCTATAGCCACTCTTATCTGTCATATCTTTAATCTAAATCTAGAGGAAGGTGTTTGTTCTAAGGCCTGGAGGGAAGCCAAAGTAATTCCGATACAGAGAAGACCACTCAACATGTACTGCACTGACACAAATGACTGATGATTGGTTTAAAGAAATTGACAATAAGAACATTGAGGGAACTGTACTGCAGCCTTTGATATTATTGAACATAACCTGTTATTAAGAAAACGTATGTTTCATGGTTTTTCAACCTCTGCCATATCGTGGATTCAGAGCTATACATCTAATAAAACTCAGAGGGTTTTCTTTAATGGAAGCTTCTCTAATGTCAAATGTAGGGTATGGTGTACCGCAGGGCAGTTCTCTAGGCCCTCTACCCTCTACTTTCTATTTTTACCAATGGCATGTCACTGGCTTTAAACAAAGCCTGTGTGTCCACGTATGCTGATGATTCAACCATATACGTGTCAGCAACCACAGCTGTCACGTATACTCCCTCTCTGGCCTTTAGGTCACCAGACTGCTGATTATTACACACATCGGTCACCATCGGCACGCACACCAGCGCATATTGACACTCACCTGGACTTCATCACCGCCTTGATTACCTGCCCTATTTATGTCACTCCCTTTGGTTTCTTCCCCTTGTTTCTGTTTCATGTCGGTGTGCTGTTAGTGTTTCTTGTTAGGTTCATGTTCATTTATTTATTAAATGTATTCACTCCCTAAACTTGCTTCCCGACTCTCAGCATACATCGTTACAGAATAACGCTTCACCAAAGGGAAGCAGTAAGGAGTGTTTTTTGTTTTTGTGTTGGAGGTGACGTCGGGTCTGGGTTCCGCTGCCGGGGCAACCGAAGGATGCCTCAGCCGGCTCTTCAGGCTTTCATGCCTCAGCTGGTACATTGGGTGTCAAGACTCCGTTGGCGGGTCAAGCGTCTGTTGCCGAGTCTACCGAGGATGCCTCAGCTAGCTCGTCAGGCTTCCATGCCTTAGCTAGCTCGTCAGGTTTTCAAGACTCGGCAGGCTCCCATGCCACAGCTGGCTTGCTAAGCTCCGGCGCTTCAGGCTGCTCGTCAGGTTCCTGTGCCTCTACGGAGGTGACCGGTCCGCTCCTGATCCCCGAGAACGTCTCTCTGCTTTGTGTCCTGCGGCCGGGGCCGCACGTCGGGGAGGGGGTGTTGTTTCGTCTGCTCCTGCACTCTAGGTCGCCGGCCTTCTGCGCCCCAGCCGGTTTCGACAGGTTCCCGCGCTTCGGCAGAGGTGGCCGGTCCTGATCCCCGGGATCCTCCCTGTTGTCTGCGTCCTGCAGCTGGAGTCGCACGCAAGGGAGGGTTTACTGTCACGTATACTCACTCTCTGGCCTCTAGGTCACCAGACTGCTGATTATTACACACACCTGTCACCATCGTCACGCACAAAAGCGATGTCGTGGAAAATTGCAAGATTATGTTATAATGCTTGTATTGCATTATAATGGTTGTTTTATTCGACAGAATAGAGTATTCTGTTAACTATTGTGTGTGTGTTCTACTGAGGATGGGCCTCTATGAGATAACACTGACAGAGGAGATTTACGATGCATTTGGGTGATAAAACCTAAAGAGCATTCCAGAGAACATGAGCTAATGGTTCTGTTCTATACCGTACCAGAGAGAGACAGTTCCAGTTTGGAGTAGGAGGGCCAGACACTGGTCTTTACAATGAAAACTATTGACACAGCAGTATGTTTTATAGATATCTTTCATACAAATCTTAACCTTTGTGAGCTGTTCCTAAGATCTGTGGTTCGTCATGTAGGTTGAGAGGGGTGTATCTTGGCTATAAAGGAACTTTGTACTTTTCTGTTGGTACTTCCAATGGTTCATTAGAAATGGTGCATCATTGAAAGTCAAATTACTATTGCAAAGCTCTTATTATTAAAAATGTAGTTTAAGTATAACTCTGACTGGTGTGTGAAGTTTGTTTCTCCTCATTTGGTAAAGCAGAAATAAGCCACCACAGCGCTTATTGACACTCACCTGGACTCCATCACCTCCTCGATTACCTGCCCTATTTATGTCACTCCCTTTGGTTCCTTCTGCAGGCGTTACTGTTTCTGTCTCTGTTTCATGTCATAGCACTGTTAGTGTTTCTTGTTTTGTTCATGTTCCTTTATTTATTAAATGTATTCACTCCCTGAACTTGCTTCCCAACTCTCAGCGTACATCGTTACAACAGCTAATGAAGTCACTGAAACCCTAAACAAGGAGTTGGTCAGTTTTGGAATAGGTGGCTGGTTCTAGTTCTGAACACCTCAAAAACTAAGAGCATTGTATTTTGTACAAATCTAGGGATATGATATGTACAGGTCTATATCAATGTGTTCACACTGAATGAGCTTCTTGAATAAACATATTGACTGAATCACACATCAGACACATCAGAATTGTCACTAAACTAAGTGTCAGGGTGAGAACAGAACGACAATGTCTCCATAGATACATGCAGTGGTGTAAAGTACTTAAGTAAAAATACTTTACTGAACTACTTAAGTCGTTTTTGGGGGGGTATCTGTACTTTACTTATATTTTTTTACAAATTCTACTTTACTACATTTCTATAAATGTTACTTTTTACTCCATACATTTTCCCTGGCACCCAAAACAGTACTCCTTACATTTTGAATGCTTAGCAGGACAGGAAAATGATCAAATTCACGCACTTAACAAGAGAACATCCCTGTTCATCCATACTGCCTCTGATCTGGCGGACTCACTAAACACACATGCCTTGTTTGTAAATTGTCTGAGTGTTGGCGTGTGCCCCTGGCTAACTGTAAATTTAAAAAACAAAACGTAGCATTCTGGCTTGCTTAATATAAAGAATTTGAAATGATTCACTTACTTTTGATACTTAAGTATATTTTTGCAATTACATTTACTTTTGATACTTAAGTATATTTAAAACCAAATACTTTTAGACTTTTACTTTTAGTATTTTACTATGTGACTTTCACCTTTTACCTGAGTAATTTTCTATTAAGGTATCTTTACTTTTACTCAAGTATGATTTGGGCACTTTTTCCACTACTGGATACATGTACTGAATGTAAACTACAGCAAGCACTATCAATATACATTTGTTTTAAAGGACTTCAAATGACAAAGTACAGCTTAAAGCCAGACTTAGCAAGTCCAAAATAAAATGTCACTTTTATTCTGGTTTTAATATCTCAATGTATAGATGAAAGATTAATTTGTCATTTGGGTCACTTCAAAATGAATATTTAAGGTTTCACAAATTATAAGTACAACAGCTTTGTTTACAAATTACAGGTCAGATTTCTCAAGGTAATTATGACACATAGGCCTATTGATAATTTATCTCGCACACGTTCAATCTGATCCTCTGATCCATCCACGACTACAGCAAAACATCAACAATAAATATCTAGCTATCTCAATCTCATTACAAACAAGACTCATTATAAATGAGAATTGAGTGATACAGAAGGGTAATTTAGCTGACAAATGCATGTCTTATTAGTAAATAATATTGGCTCCTGGCTGTCAGTGTGTCTGCCTGTCTGTGCGACAGTTGACTATGCACAGATTTGGTCTCTTGTTACAAAGTTGCTTTGATGTTGCTAGCTTGAGATTCTGAATGAAAACTGGAATTGTGGGCAATTTTCATTCAGCAAGGGATTGAGAATATTTTCCTAGTGCAACACTTGCTAGTTGGACCATATTTGAGACTCCTCAGCACGACCAGTGCCCGCATGCTGGACACTATAGATAATAAGCACGAAAGCCAGCTCTGTCTACTGGTAATTGAAGAAACTAACTAGCTAATTTAGCTGGCTAGCAAACAGATAGATCCACACACACATTGCTTGCAAATGTGTATAGCCTACCGGTGGGTGATTAGCCCACAAACAAATAAACGTTACAGGTACATGCAAACTTTGCTGGAGTTGCTAGCTAGCTAATTGTTTTCCTCTTGGATGTTGCGTTTACTATTGCAACCTTTTGATGTCTAATTTATTTTATAATTCAACCCTATAGTTTCTGAGTGTCGACTTTTCCAGGAAAGCGTTTGCACCGCAAGATATAGCTGATACAAGCTGATACAGTGCTACCTTTGCACCTTAGTTGGCGACCAATATTGTTTAACCTGTCTATGTAAATTGGAATTATATTTTACTGCTGTAACGTTCATAGCTGACTCCACTTATACATTTTTATTTTTATAATACAGTATAGTGGTCTACATGCTTGTTATAGGCTACAAGCAAACGAGAACACCTGCTGTCTGATACGGACTGATCATTGGCGGCTGGCCCAGCGGCCGCTTGAGAAGTCTCAGATAGAGCACGTTATTATGTCTTGCCTGGGTGTGTTTACATTATGTCTTGCCTGGGTGTGTTTACATTATGTCTTGCCTGGGTGTGTTTACATTATGTCTTGCCTGGGTGTGTTTACATTATGTCTTGCCTGGGTGTGTTTACATTATGTCTTGCCTGGGTGTGTTTACATTATGTCTTGCCTGGGTGTGTTTACATTATGTCTTGCCTGGGTGTGTTTACATTATGTCTTGCCTGGGTTTGTCACCCCGACAGTTTGATATTTCAGAATCACAAATTACGCAAATGAGACCTAAGTCTGGCTTTAATGGAAGGATACACACTAACTGGATTAGTTAGGATTTAGACATTCCTAATGCAGTTATAGATGTTGTTCTCCGTGGTTCATTACTCCGCCTTCATAAACTGGGGGATCTATGTCATCTTTGGTCATACACTATAAAAAACAACTCTTAAAGGGGAACTTTTCAGAACACAAACAGAACATCAAAACTGTAAGGGTAAACACAATTCACAGACACAGCCTTTAACGACTGAATGTTGAATCAGCTATAAATACACAGTTAGCTATGTTATAATTGTTTTCCCTTGCCATCTAAACCAATGAGGCCAGCAGTCCAGTGACTGCGGCACAGTGATGTACCACATCACTAGGGAAAGGCACTGACAGATCCAGCCAACTGCCTGTTGAACGCTCAACACACTCGGCCAAAAAACACAGAACAACCAGGACCCGAACTGCTCATTGCAGTTGCCTGTAATGCTGTCGGCAAGGCCACTGTGTAGGCTGTGGAGTAGAGCTACAGTTATACTGACAGTATCTGACATTTGTAAATACCATCATCAACCTTGTGGCATTACAAAATAAGTTAGCATTACCTATCCACATAAAATACCTACATAAGCATGACATTACACAGACATAAAATGTTAATGAGCATTTGCCCCCTATGTGGTACATGTACACTAACATTCTAACTTAGAAAGTGCCACACTGAAGTTACCTGGCAAGTAATTACAAGTGAATGCGTGTTATTATGAATATAATAGATACCATGCCGGATGCAAAGTATGGTAACAAAAAGCTACATTTGTATTTAGACTCTCTCCATTGATGAAGTATTTAGGTACTGTATAGACATGTCAACATAACTAAGGATTAGCATAGCGATTTAACACAAGCACTCTTATCGCTCAGTCTGATGGGGCCCCATGTATGATTCATGCATTATTCAAATGACACACATTATAGTCTACCGTAGTAAAAACAATTCTTCATACAATGAAGTAAATGTCTACCTTATAAGAGTTGTTTAAATAGCATGAATTCAAGGAAATAGCACTGCATAGAATGAATGACCTGACCTATTATCTTTATGGCACAACCATAAGTGAATGCAATGCAATGAGGGGGTGGGTATCTATCCACAGCATCCTCTGTGGAAGGTGGGGAGCCTACTCCATTGCCTCAGGGCAGAGGAATAGTTAAGAATATCATATTGCAGGTAAAAATGTCTATTGAAACACTCTTGCTCTACCTATGCTATGGGAAGAGATGTTCAAGAATGTGTCCGTTTTATTTGTGCCATTATTGACTATTCATGCATTCTCTAGACAGTTTATTCAGATGGTTGATCATCTGTCAAAATGATTCCAGCTATAATGAGCTGGATGTTCAATGAAATTCAAAATTATTTCAAAAGATAAAGCCCAGTTAGTAAAGTAGCTTCAATCTATTACGACTGAATAGACATAAAGCACGAGCAAAAAAGATTGCAGTTTTGAAACTGCAGTAGAAGTGCAGTAACTGCAGTCTAGTGTGGTATTTTGGACCCAGTAATTGCAGGTACTGCACTGCAAAGTTACTGCTGTAAAGAAACTGTGTTATTTTGGACACAGTATTTGCAGAATACTCTAGGTATACTGCAATGTACTGCAGTTATTTTGCACTCTGACTGCAATCTTTTTTTGTAAGGGTGAGGTTAGCCGCCTACATACACAGATGACATGCAGAACATGTTCTATAATGAAAATAACTTACCAGACAGACACGACTTAGGACCAAGCTGAAGAGAAGAAAGCCCAAACTGTGGAACGCTAGAGTGGCTCCCATCCCGTTTCAGAAAGCAACTTTTACAGACGTTGATGCTTCAGTTAAAATGACTTCATCTACTTTTAACTGTCTCCAAAAGCGCTAGTCATGTTTCACTCCATCTGTCCTCTCATTATGGTATTGATAGTGGCTTGTAAAATCATAACTATAATCTATTCGCTTTCCCTCCCTCTTTTTAAATCCGCAACACGTTCAAACTGAGCCCGCTCACTTTATTTCTCTGCATCTGTCTGTTTTTTTCTTCTTCTGAAATTACATCCACATGTCAAAACTATTTATGTCGCTCTCGTTCTGCGGTGGGAAGTTCAAATGATTCTTTGTGGAGAAGAAACCAGCGCGGTATTTTTAGGTCTTTTAAGTCCTTCAGACTAACTTAAACACTTCAGTATGGAGCTGTGCGCCTTTATGCCATACCCCAAACGTTCCTTTTCACTAACTCAGTCCAAATGTTAATTGGTAAGTGTTCAAACTCATACAAAAAGATGTAGCTAACTTATTAAAAGATGTGTCCTAAGTTAATTAATTTAATTTGCATATTGTGCACAACGCATGGCTCATCATGTCATCTATCACAGTAAATAACTAAAGCCAATTTAATTCTATAATCATTTCACAGAAGAAGCTTGCTTATAATGACAGATTTTAGCATACAAAATGCATCTCAAGACAAAGCGTCACGTCAGTCATAAAATTATGAACTTTTTCCTAATAAGATTCTTGCTTTGGCGAAACATCTTATCGTTGGCTGTCCCCCCAGACATTAATTTCGGACCAGAATAGTTGGCCCATTCACACTAATGATCAATCTATACATTGTATCGAACTATAAAAAGTTTAACTTCAGTTATACCAGTCTATGTGGATGTATCAAATCCCAAAACGTAACGCGATTTACGCATGGTGATTTAGACAGTCCAAGGAAAACGCCAACTCGGCTATCAAGATCACACTTACGCTATTTGAGAGAAAACAAACTGATTCATTTCACCTATTTCAGAACCACCTACATCTAAAAAAGGCATCTTCCTTTCAAATAGTTATCCCTAATATTCAACACGGCTCCAAATGTTGACGGCAGCGGCTCGAAATCAGTTGTGAGTAATGTGGATGAAAAAGGGGATGGAAAGAGGCAGGTATTAGACAGGCGCGTGAAAGGATCTCATTGGTCCGCGCTCTCTTGCTTTAGATTAAACCACGACTCTAAAACGACATATTTTGTCACCCCTTCCACACAATCTCCACATTCAACCGATTTCTGAGTGTTGCCAATTCATTTCCGCAAACATCTTTAACTGTATTTGCCATCGACACATAATGCATAGGAGGAGTAAAATGTTCCAGAAACATTTTACATTTTATTATTTTTTCACTAGTAGCCTACTGTACATATCCTCTACATCAGGGTTCCCCAATACGCGGCCTGCGGGCCAAATTCGGCCAGCAGGTGATTTTATCTCACTCATCATTATTCACGATTTATTTAGGACTATCTGTGGTAGCATTCACATGATCATAGAAGTGTTTAGAAACATATTCTATTTTAATTTACAATAAAAGTGACTCCAAAATGACACAATACATGATTTACAATTCATTTCTATTGGGCACAAAATAGTCTGAAACACAACCAAAACCAACAGCAAATGCATCGGTTTGTGTCAAGAACTGCAATGCTTAACAGTTTCGCGTGTGTATCAAGAATAGTCCACCACCAAAGGACATCCAGCCAATTTGACACAACTGTGGAAAGAATTGTAGTCAACATGGGCCAGCATCCCTGTGGAATGCTTTTGACACCTTGTAAAGTCCATGCCGCAACGAATTGAGGCTTTTCTCAGGGCAAAAAGGGGGAGGAAGAATAAGCAAAATGTCTGACACTATTGGTTCATCAAATGGTTTTGTTAGAGGAGCATCTGTAATCGATCTATGGCAGTTCTCTTGCATTGTTAGAATGTCAACACATTCAAAATGACAAATTCAAAGAAATATTACATCGGTCAAGGTCAGCAGCTAAGTCGGCCTACTGTACGATCACAACCGTAAATCTTACTACTTACTCATTAGAACAGATAGGCAAATAACTACAGTATCACTTTATAAGAAAACTTGCCAATTCATTTGGTAAAAAAAGTACTGAGTCAAAGCATATTTTTATAGAAGCTTGCATGTAGCCTACCACACATAAAGTGAAAAGGAAACGTGAGTAAGTTATTGTCTTGGGACATGCTGTGAGGGACTGTTGATTTGGAGTAAGATACCATCCAATCCATGGCTTCTAGTTGAGGTATGTACGTACGGTCACTGTGGGGACGACATCATCGATGCACTTATTGATGAAGCCAGTCTGTGCTAGCAAAATAGTCCTGTAGTTAAGCATCTGGGTCATCTGAACAACTTCCGTATTGAGCGAGTTACTGGTAGTTCCTGCTTTAGTTTTTGCTTGTAGGAAGGAATCAGGAGGATATAATTATGGTCAGATTTGCCAAATGGAGGGTGAGAAAGAACTTTGTACGCTTCTCTGTGTGTGGAGTAAAGGTGGTCTAGAGTTTTTTTCTCCTCTGTGTGGTCTACAGCTTATCATGAGGTACACTACCTCAGGCGACCAAATCCTCAAGACTTCTTTAATATTAGATTTTGCACACCAGCTGTTATTGACAAATACACACAGACCACCGCCCTTCATCTTACCGGAGGTAGCTGTTCTGTCTTGGCGATGCACGGAAAACCCAGCCAACTGTATATTATCCATGTCGTCGTTAAGCCACGACTTGGTGAAACGAAAGATATTACCATTTTTTATGTCCCGTTGGTAGGATAGTCTCGAACGAAGCTCATCCAGTTTATTTTCCAATAATTGCACGTCGGCCAATAGGACGGTATAGGCGGGTTATCAACTCGCCGACAAATTCTCACAAGGCACCTGGATCTGCATCCCCTGTATCTGTGCCGTCTCTTCATGCGAATGACAGGGATTTGGGCCTGGTCCGATATTAGCAGTAAATTGTTTGCGTCCGACTCATGAAATAAAAAAAAATAATCCAGTTCGAGGCGAGTAAACACTGTTCTGATATCCAGAAGCTCTTTTTGGTCATAAGAGACGGTGGCAAAAACATTATGTACAAATAAAACATTTGTTTTTTCAGCTGTTTGAACCTGGTGTACAAAACTGTAAAGTAGGTAAAAGATGCAAAAACAAAACTTATGAACGGAAAGCATAGACCTAGCGCACATAGAGCATATCTACAGCTTATTAGACTTGCTTTCAAGTAGAATGATAGATCTATAACTTACATTATGTGAATTTGGCCGGGTTCTACTACGCTATGTGGAATTGTTTTAATGTCCCTAGCTGCACAATGTGATACAAGCCACAGTTTATGAGCTTGACCGACTCGTAGCCTTTTCACATTCATTTATCATCATTGAAGAGTTCATTTATACACTTTATTTGATCAATTGATGACTTTTGTTGTCTTGTAGAGAAAGATGTACTCCTAATAAAGTGATTTGAAATAATATGCTCTGAAAATGTTCCTTGATTTTTTCTACCAACGTCTCTTTTACATATGAACCCTGTATACACATCAATACACGTCAATATACTCTAAACATATCAATATACACATCAACATTCACATCAATACATAAAAAGCAAAACACAATCTTTCAAAATTCGTCATTGGACCAATGTTGGCTTTTAACCTACTAAACATTGCCTTCTGATCCAACCCTGAGGCTTTCTTTCCACATACTAAAGCATCATGCTTTCCACACGTCGGCTAATAGGACGCTCTTTTTTGTCGATGACATTGGTATTTTGGTATTTTATTAGGATCCCCGTTAGCTGTTACAAAAGCAGCAACTACTCTTCCTGGGGTCCACACAAAACATTAAACATAATACAGAATTATATAATACAGAACATTAATAGACAAGAACAGCTCAAGGGCAGAACTACATACATTATTTATTTATTTTACAGTGTGCTCTGAAATGATTGACACCATGATAAAGATGAGCAAAAATGACTGTATACAATAAATAATTCAAATAGTTAGCTATATTCTATGCTCAAAAAGATTGGGAAATGATAGTCAATTGCTCAGAGAAAGATATTTTGTTTAACAAGTAATCTTTTTTTTCTAAAAAAGGTAGCAGTCCTGGGGCCCTTGTTAAGATCAACGGCATCATGAACTTTACCCAGTACCAAGATATTTTATTTAAAAACCTGGTTGCCTCTGCCAGGATGCTGAAACTTGGCCGCAAATGTATCTTCCAGCAATACAGTAACCTCAAGCATACAACAAAATCCACAAATAAATGGTTATGGAAACAAAATCAACACTTTGCTATGGCCATCTCAGTCTCCGGACTTGAAACCAATGGAAAATCTGTGGTTTGAATTGAAGAGGGCAGTCCATAAATGCAGACGAAGGGTATCAAAGATTTGGAAGGATTCTGTATGCAGGAATGGCTTAATGTGTTCTCTAACTCATTTTTTTTAAAGGCTCAGTGTCATTCTCCTCTCAAGGTGAGTAATTGAAAGGTTTTGAAAGCAGGGGTGTCAACAATTTTGACCCATACCATTTTGAGAAATAAAAGATGACTTGTTAAACAAAATATCTTTCTCTGAGCAAATGTATTATTATAAAGGAATATAATGTCCCTATTTTTTGGAGAATACAATATAGTTCAGTACTTTACTTATTTATGTTATAGTCATTTTTTCTCATCTTTATCAAGTGTGTCAATAATTCCGGACCCCAGTGTACATATGTATCCAATGAACATTATGTTGAAGTTACAGTAAAAGCTCATGGTCCTCCAGTTTCCTTCATCCCTCATCCTCTCTAATGCTTTGTTTTGGCATTATTTCTCTGCCACAGAGATATGAGGTAATAGATGGTAATAAACCCTTAATTACAACATAATACTTTGGCTTTAGCTTATCTCTCTAATTATGATTTCATTATTGTTCCAGAACAACAAACGAGGTGAGGGGACACTCTCTCTGAACACCACAGAACAATAGTTGAGTCACACCTCCAGGGAATGAGGACCTAGGTCAACTCAATCTCATATGAAGGCAATTCTTATTGCCTTGGCAGCTCACCACTCTGAACTCCCAATGGGAAATGAAGAAACAGGAAATACGATCCAAGCCGGACAGGGAATCTCTGAATCTTCCCCCAAGCTGGAAAAAAAACTATGTGTTTCAAACAACCTGATTATTTCATAAATGTATTATGGCAGCCTATTCTGGTGTGTCCTTTACCCATCAATAATAGATTTTTACCCAACAACCATTTCCTCACAGGCTTACTGGAGGTCAGCTGTAGCCGATAGCCTGGCACTATAACTTGATTATATCCAAATATGCAGCAATTTTAATATGGTTAGGGAGAACATTAATAGGGTACAACATGCAACCCTCAACTAAACTTGATTTAATTGTAGTTTTGTGTGAACTTCATATGGAGGCAGAATGCGTATTGCTTACTGAACCAGTAAACTGTATACTAGAGAGTGAATATTTATTTAGTGGTATTCAGTAATGAGACATCAGGTCATTTACCATATCCTGCCCAGACATCCAGACAGATGCGTTAAACACCCACACCAGCTAAAATATATTTTCAGCTGGAAAACGATGCCTAGAGCTTACCGATCATGTTGCACAACAAAATAAGTAGTCGTTTGAGTCTAAGTATGATATATTTGGGCTTGAAGTGGAAAATCCAGTGGGAACATAAAGTAAGAAAATACAGTGCCTTGCAAAAGTATTCAACCCCCTTGGTGTTTTTCCTATTTTGTTTCATTACAACCTGTAATTTAAATTGATTTTTATTTGGATTTCATGTAATGGACATACACAAAATAGTCCAAATTGGTGAAGTGAAATTTAAAAAAACGACTTGTTTCAAAAAAAAAAAAAAAAATGGAAAAGTGGTGGTGCATATGTATTCACCCCCTTTGCTATGAAGCCCCTAAATAAGATCTGGTGAAACCAATTACCTTCAGAAGTCACATAATTAGTTAAATAAAGTCGACCTGTGTGCAATCTAAGTGTCACATGATATGTCACATGATCTCAGTATATATTCTGAAGTTCAGTTCTGAAAGGACCCAGAGTCTGCAACACCACTAAGCAAGGGGCACCACCAAGCAAGCAGCACCATGAAGACCAAGGAGCTCTCCAAACAGGTCAGGGACAAAGTTTTGGAGAAGTACAAATCAGAGTTGGGTTATACAAAATATCCGAAACTTTGAACATCCAAAGGAGCACCATTAAATTTCTTATTTAAAAATGGAAAGAATATGGCACCACAACAAACCTGCCAAGAGAGGGCCGCCCACCAAAACTCATGGACCAGGCAATGAGGGCATTAATCAGAGAAGCAAAAAAGATACCAAAGATAACCCTGAAGGAGTTGCAATACTCCACAGCGGAGATTGGAATATCTGTCCATAGGACCACTTTAAGATGTACACTCCACATAGCTGGGCTTTACAGAAGAGCGTCCAGAAAAAATAAGCAAGCACATTTGGTGTTCGCTAAAAGGCATGTGGGAGACTCCCCAAACATATGGAAGAAGGTACTCTGGTCAGATGAGCCTAAAATTAAGCTTTTTGGCCATCAAGGAAAACGCTATGGCTGGCGCAAACCCAACACCTCGCATCACCCCGAGAACTCCATCCCAACAGTGAAGCATGGTGGTTGCAGCATCATGCTGTGGGGATGTTTTCATTGGCTGGGACTGGGAAACTGGTCAGAATTGAAGGAATGATGGATGGCACTAAATACAGGGAAATTCTTGAGGGAAACCTGTTTCAGTCTTCCAGAGATTTGAGACTGGGACGGAGGTTCACCTTCCAGCAGGACAATTACCTTAAGCATACTGCTAAAGCAACACTCAAGTGGTTTAAGGGGAAACATTTAAATATCTTGGAATGGCCTAGTCAAAGCCCAGACCTCAATTCAATTGGGAATCTGTGGTATGACTTAAAGATCGCTGTACACCTGTGGAACCCATCCAACTTGAAGGAGCTAGAGCAGTTTTGCCTTGAAGAATGGGCAAAAATCCCAGTGGCTAGATATGCAGAGCTCACAGAGACATACCCCAAGGGACTTGCTGCTGTAATTGCTGCAAAAGGGGGGGGGGGGGGGGGTGAATAGTTATGCACGCTCAAGTTTTCTGTTTTTTTGTTTTATTTCTTGTTTGTTTCACAATAAAACATATTTTGCGTCTTCAAAGTGGTAGGCATGTTGTGTAAATCAAATGATACAAACCCCCCAAAAATCAATTTTAATTCCAGGTTGTAAGGCAACAAAATAGGAAAAATGCCAAGGGGGTGAATACTTTCACAAGCCACTGTAGCTATTTTATTCTGATCAGTGGATGAAGTGGATCGGTGAAATGTCAACACAGCTGGGACACCTCATTGTTTCTGGAGACACATTGAGCATGGTGGCGCTACAGCAAGAGTGCAGCTGGCTAGCTAGCTAGCAAGTAGCAGTTGCTCGCTAACTATACAAGTTTGGCTGGCTGGCTAACTAGCTATAGCTAGCATAGCTAACTGTGCAGTGAAGTAAATCCATATGAATTAAGTTAATTTATAACTCAGTGAGTAAACCACTGTTTTACCAGTACTAACACTACCGCATCGGCTTAGCTTTGTCAGCAAACGCAAATTATGCGTCATAATTATGTCTTGTCCTTACAACTTACCTGAACTGTAGTTTGCAAGTTTTGATATTACTTTGCAGCATTGTGTATCACATTGGCCAGTCAGCACATTCCCTTTGACAGCTAGGTTCATTACTATAGAGACTCCTTTCAGTTTTGGTTTTAATTACTGTAGCTAGCTAGCTTGCTTTCAAAGTTGAGAGATTGGATGTATGTAGGTAGTGAAATGTGTTCATCCCTCAATTTTTGCACTTCTGTGTTTAGCAGAGTAACATTCTGTCCTATCCAACAATCACCAAATGTGAGAACTAATATTGTAGCTGCCTATTTGCCATTTTCTCTTAGGTTAACCATCCCCTCTCTGCTCTGCATGGCCACAGAAGTAAAACCATGGCCAGACAGACTTACAGGACCGAGGACTCCTGGGCTGTGTGATGCAGACCAAGTACATAGCCTGAACCAAGCAGAGGCTGAGCAAGCTGGCAATATTGTAATATTGACATAAAGGGAGGATGTGGATGAAATTGTAAAAAAATAAACACAGAATGGTCCATGTTTATATAACAAACTACAATTACAAGCTAAGCAAATAATGGAATGGAAAATAAATGATTATAATGTACAGAAAGCCCAGATGTTCATTTTAGTCTACTCCTGCGCTCAGGGTCCTATCACACATTGACCACATGAGGGTTTCCTATGTTACAATATGTTTGAGGGGGGCCACATTGACATTTGTATTGTTTTGGGGATCCTCATGAGCACCACTGAAATTATAACCATGTCTGTGTTCTAACGAGCTACAACTTCCTCCTCCCTTAGCTATAACCTTTATTTCAGTATACACATTCTGTTACAGGAACACCGGTGTTATTGTTTGGCGAATGCAAGCTAACTAGTGATTTTGTACTCAATACACATCAACAGTGTTCTATCTGGATGAAGTTTGATAATACTAAGTAAATAATAAGGAACATAAAGAATGTTTTTCAAAATGCATACTGCCGTGCTCCGAGCACTCATATTGGAGCACGGGAGAGTCGGAGTATGAGTCAAAATCAAAGTATACGAAACAGAGAACAGAGGGCACTTCTCGAATGCGTACTATGTTTGTAAGTATTTTAAAGAATGCATCGATGCAAGCTTCAATGTTAAGTACGCAAACAAATATGACGCAACCACAAAACAATTACTCAAAATTTGGTGAAAGCAATGGCGGCCATTATTGTAGCAGAAGCGAGAGAAAATAAACTCAGACTTTGGAATTACATTTTTTAAATTTTATTGGGCTCCCCATTAGCCGAAGTCAATGGCGACAGCTAGTCTGCCTGGGGTCCGACACATAGCAAAAACAAACATTACAGACAAAAATACTTACCAATTTACATACATTAGAACTAGGTCAGATAAGGGAGAGGTGTTGTGTTGAGGTGTTGTTTTATTTGTATTTTAAAGCTCATTTTGCTGTTTGCTTGAGTAATTTGAGCTGGAAGGGAGTTCCATGTGATCATGGCCTTGAATTCATTTTGGATTTGGGGACTGTAAAAAGACACCTGGTGGCATGTCTTGTGGGGTAAGTATGTCTGTAAGAGCTATATGTAAATTGATTATACAGACAATTTTGACATTTCAACATAATAATATACATATATATGTACTGTATATATATATCTATATAAATACTTGATGCAGTTAATCTCTCATCAACCCTCAACCAGGAAAGACTGGCCTGCATGTTGTTGATGTTAGTTCTGTATGTGCAGTTCAGGGCAAAGCATGCTGCTCTGTTTTGAGCCATTTTTGCTAGGTCTTTCTTTGCTGCACTTGACCATATTACCAGACAGTAATCAAGATGGGACAATACCAGAGCCTGAACAACTAGTACAGTTGATTTGTGTCAAAAACGCAGAACATCTTTGCATAACAGATATACCCCTCCCCGTCTTCACCACAACTTTAGCAATATTACTTGACCATGATAATTGACCATCCGATTTTATACCTAGGAGTTTAGCTTCCTCAACTTGCTCAATGGTCACACCCTTTATACACAACTCCAGCTGAGATATGGTTCTTGGAGAATGTTTTGAACCAAATACAATGCTTTTAGTTTTAGCTGTACTTAAAACCAGTTTATTTTAATCACCCATTATGATACTGACTGAAAATCCTTATTTAGAATTTCAGTGAACTCACTGGCTTTGGGTGCTGACATGTAGAGTGTGGAATCATCCGCATACATAGTCATTCTAGATTTGTGTAAGACCAGTGGCAAATCATTTGTAAAAGCAGAGAAGAGTAACGGCCCAAGGCAACTGCCTTGAGGGACACCGCACTGGACATGTAGCATCTGATGTTAGTGAAGCTTCCATTGAAGAACACTCTCAGGGTTCTATTGGCTAAATAACTGTCCAACCATGTGATGGCAGGTGATGTAAAACCATAGAAAGTGAGTTCCTTCATTAACAATTTATGATGAATAACATCAAAGGCTGCACTGAAATCTAACAATACAGCTCCAACTATCATCTTATTAACCATTTATTTTAACCAATACTTCTCTATGCATGTTGAAAGTCAGTAGCTAACTTGTTCTCTGAAAGATACCATTGTATTTGGTCAAACACAATTCTATCCATCAGTTCAATAAGAACAGGCAGAAAACTGATTGGGCGACTGTTGGAACCAGCAAATGGTCCTTTACTATTTTTGGCAGTGGAATTACTTGAGCTTTTTTCTAAGCCTGTTTTTCCACCTCTTCCACAAGAACTTGACTCAATTCAAAACATTATTCTGTATATTTTATTATTTTATATTTTATACAAAAATATGTTGTAATTTCACTTATTGAAAGGTTTTGTTATAAGTGACCCATCAATTTAAATGAACGAAGGAGATTAATTGGGTTTTCTGCACATTATATGATTTAAGGTACTCCAAAGTCTTTTTTCTTTGTGTTTTATATAATTTATCTTGGTTTGTTAATGTACAATAAATGGTCCATAGTTCATGTCTCATTCCCACAATGTGAAAATGTAAGTGTGTCTTGCAGTCTTAATAAGGGCATGCAGCAGGCAGGAATGAGGCAATGGATGCAAAAATAGTGGTTTCATTTCCAAAAAAGGATAGTAATGATAGCAGTGGTTAGGATAGAAAATATTGTTGGCAAATTAAGCAAAAAGGACAAACTAACAAGAAAGAAATCTAAATTAAACTGAACTCAATCCAGGAGTTGGTATACCTTTGGACAAATCTACAGCCTAGTAGTCTACCCATCAGTACTTAGAGATCACTGGCAATGCCAGGTAGAAATAGGGCCTACCTTGCGCCACTACGTGGGGAAAAAAACATTGACTCAACCAATTATAACTGGTTGAAACTTCATTTACAAGCTGAAGGCTATACAAACGTATAGAAGCAGACGCAATCATAACATCACATACCATCTATGTATTTTCAGTACTAGAGATCTCATTTAAAGTAACTGTCCAGTAAAAATGAAATTTTTAAAAGGTCATATTCTGTTTGCTCCTACCCACATAATATTGTTCAATTGTCCTTTACTTGGCCAAAGCATACATTTCAGAAAAAAACATTCAGTAAAACCTACATCTCAAAATTGTTTTTGAAACAAACCGTTTAGCATACTGACATCATCCTCTTTGGCAGTAGCCTATGCCTAGTCCCCAACAACCAGTTGTTCCGGTTTTCAGTGGATGCCTGTGACGTGACTTCCACATTTGGAACGACACTCCATCTTAACTCCTCCTCCACATTTACTGGATTGATTGAGCAGTGCAGAAGAGAACCTCCCATGACAGTTTTTTGTCTTCTCGTCAAGGCCAGTATGTAGTGGATCTAGTTTCAGACATTTGCTTTTAAGCCTGCTACGTTAGGTTACTTTGGCCGAGACAGGCCTGAATGTGATTGGTCTAGCCACTTTTTCCTTTTTTCCAACTTCTCCGCCTGGGAGTAGTGATAGGAAGTTTGGCTCTTTTTGCTGACTCTGATCTTTTCAATTTGTTCAGCCAATTTGTTCAGCCAAAAGAACGAATCTTTCGACTCAATTAGTTAATTTCAGTCAGTAATGCACAGAGCACGCAGGACCCCCTACCGGCGAACGATGAACTGAAAAATAATAAAATAAAATAAAATAAGGGGCTTATTGGAGCTTTCATTTATAACTGAGACAATAAAAGTGTGCTTCAAACAATGTACATTTGTTGATATAGACCTACAAATAAGATTATTTCTTGATACATTTCGAACAAGGTCTCGATGTGGCCGCAACCAGACTAGATTGTGAACGACTCTTGGTGGAAAGCATTGCTTGACTGCCATGAGGGTGATAAGCCCAATAGCCTATCGTTTGCAAACTGCAGCACCCCAAATGATTCTATCTCGAGTTCGAGTTTGTTGAGTTGATGCTGTGTGTATGTTTTGGTTCTACAAAGATGTGTCCATCATAACATTCAATAATCAAATAATTGCATTCATTCTTTCACCATGTGATCAATTGACAGTTATAAACATGTATTTGTCTTCTCTATGCTGCTTGCAGCATGAACTATTTGACAGTTGTTGGCCGCTGAGCCTGCTGTAGTCATTGCGGCAAGCAGGTCAAACAAATGACTAAAATGAACGAGTCACTCAGAAAAAAACGAATCATGGCTCGTGTCAGTCAAAAAAGTTGTTCAAAAATAACAAACCGTTCGCGAATTGCACATCACTAGTAGGGAGAAGGATCCTTATCGAGACTGGGGCAGACACAGGCTCAAGAGTGCACACTCACTGCACATTAGCAAGCTAGCTAGCAAGCCAAGCAATCCACAGCTGGTGTTAGTAAAAAGGACAAACAACTACACTTCAATATCTAAAATGATCATTACACAGGTGCAACTTGTGCTGGGGACAATAACAGGCCACTCTAAAATGTGCAGTTTTGTCACACAACACAATGCCACATATGTCTCAAGTTTTGAGAGAGCGTGCAATTGGCATGCTGACTGCAGGAATGTTCAACAGAGCTGTTGCCAGAGAATGTAATGTTCATTTCTCTACCATAAGCCGCCGCAAAAGTCATTTTAGAGAATTTGGCAGGACGTCCAACTGCCCTCACAACTACAAACTATGTGTAACCACGCCAGCCCAGGACCTCCACATCCGGCTTTTTCACCTGCGGGATCGTCTGAGACCAGCCACCCGGACAGCTGATAAAACTGAGGGTTTGCACAACTGTGGAATTTCTGCACAAACTGTCAGAAACCTCAGGATAGCTCATCTGCGTGCTCGTCGTCCTCACCAGGATCTTGACCTGACTGCAGTTTGTAACTGACTTCAGTGGGCAAATGCTGACCTTTGATGGCCACTGGCACACTGGAGAAGTGGGCTCTTCACAGATGAATCCCAGTTTCAACTGTACCGGGCAATGGCAATGGCTTTGTGTGGGTGAGCGCTTCACTGATGTCAATGCTGTGAACAGAGTACCCCATGTTGGCGGTAGGGTTATGGTATGGGCAGGCATAAGCTAAGGACAATGAACACAATTGCAATTTGAATGCACAGAGATACCGTGACGAGATCTTGAGGCTCATTGTCGTGCTATTCATCCTGCTCATGTTTCAGCATGATAATACACAGCCCCATGTCGTAAGGATCTGTACACAATATCTGGAAGCTGAAAGTGTCACAGTTCTTCCATTGTCTGCATACTCACCAGACATGTCACCCATTGAGCATGTTTTGGATGCTCTAGATCGAGGTGTACGACAGCGTGTTCCAGTTCACACCAATTGTCAGCAACTTCGTATAGCCATTGAAGAGAACTGGGACAACATTCCACAGGCCACAATCAACAGCCTGATCAACTCTATGTGAAGAAGATGTGTCATGCTGCATGAGGCAGCATGATTTCTTTTGATTTTCCCATGATGTCCAGCAAAGAGGCACTGAGTTTGAAGGTAGGCCTTGAAATACACCTCCAATTGACTCAAATTATGGAATTTAGCCTCACAGAAGCTAAACTTCATTTTCTGAAATTTTCCAAGGCACTGTCAACTTAGTGTATGCAAACTTCTGACCCACTGGAATTGTGATATAGTTAATTATAAGTGAAATAATCTGTCTGTAATTTTTTTTTGAAAAATGACTTGTGTCATGGACAAAGTAGATGTCCTAACCGACTTGCCAAAACTATAGTTTGTTGACAAGAAATTTGTGGAGTGGTTGAAAAACGAGTTTTAATGACTCCAACCTAAGTGCATGTAAACTTCCAACTTCAACTGTATGTTGCAGCAGTATCTAGCTAGCTAGCTTCACGCTGATATAGCTAGCTAGTTAGGTAGCTAACAACAGAAATATCAGGAATATAGTGACAAAGCAAAGGACACCGACGACTCACACTTGTGAAATAATCAGTCTGCATGTATTGCCTTTATGGTAAGGTGCCCTAGTAGTTCCATCGTGCTTATCCACATCCGGAATCCATCCATGCTATTTGACTTGGGACTCTGCACAACTCAGTGCCCGCACGTGGGAGATAATTTTAATACCCAAGTGTATATGTGTCTTAATGGCTGAGCTATCAAATAGTTTTACCTGTATACGGCCTAACCCATAGCGACCCTATTTAATGATTTGAATTCCACTCTGTTGTTTCCTCACAGGCCAAGAAGGGGCACTGATAAAAACTGCTTTTTAACATCATTAATTATACTTTTCTGGAAGGACATCTATATAATTCATATTGTAATTAATTTGAGGTAATATTTCAGACAAAATATGGAACACTGGACAGATACTGACAGAAGACGTAAGAAAAAGGGTGCACTCTCCTCGAGCAACCGAGGTTGGTGAGCACAGGCACGCATGTCCCCATCACTATGTCAGATAAATGCTGCATTGGTGTTGCTTGAAATGTTTCACATGATAGCTCATTTGTGCCCAATAAATGTGCATTAAAGGCCTTTCTATAGTTTAGGGAGGGAGGCTGTGAAAACTAGGCAGATGGTAAATAAGACAAAATAGCATTAGCTATGATTTAAGCAACGCAATTAATACCCAGATTTGTGTCAACCATTTGGTATATGCATGCCATGCAATCAGTTTAGATGCCGCCTGGACAGAGAAGCAGACATCTATCTATCTGGGCCTTGAATTGTCAAACCAAACCAGGGGTGGTTGGTAGCCTCGAGGTTAGAGTGTTGGGGTAGTAACCGAAAGTTTGCGGTATTGAGCAAGCTCTGCCCTTGAGCAAGGTACTTAATCCCAATTGCTTCAGGGGTGCTGCACAATCGTGGCCCTGGCCATGACCCCACTCCCTGCAGGTGTCTCAGGGGGAATTGGGATATGCAAGAAACAGATGGCCATTACATCCTTGTACAAGTGTGTAACAGGAGAAATATATGCGCCCCCCCCCCCCCCCCCCCCCCCCCCCCCAATTTAGCAAGCTGGGAAGTTTGTCTATCAATGCTTTTGTAGATGGCTGCTCTTTTGAAGAAAGTTTAAGTTGTAATAATTACACGCAGGTCACAGGGTTGTTTTACCTAGTTGAATGCACCGATTATAAGTCGCTCTAACTGTAGGCTACACCATTTGCTAAATGACAAAAATATAGGCTAAATGCAAATCTAAAGAGTTCATAGTTCGTCTCATTTCCACAATGTGAAAAGGTAAGCGTGTCTTACAGTCTTAATAAGGGCATGCAGCAGGCAGGCATGAGACAAAATTGTGGTTTCATTCACAAAATAAGGACAGTGATGGTAGCAGTGGTTAGATTAGATAATAATGTTGGCAAAATAGGCAAAAGGAATTACAAAAACAAACCGACCAAAAAATTATCCAAAGAAATCTAAATCAAAATGAACTCAATCCTTTCTGTTTGTTTGTAGCTTGCACTTCAAAGGCATCCCTTGAGGAGATTTTATTTTATCTTTCCAACCAGGCGAAATTCTATGAAGGCACCACTGATCTCGACAAGAGGCGCAACATTCTGAGAAAATCACAATTCAGGGTAACGTTAAGCAGTTAACTTCTATTAGATAACTGGACAGATATAGCTATGTACAACCATTTTTCAGCTGTCAAAGCAGTTTACTGATCACTGCACCTGTTCTCAGCCCATCTGTAAATAGCCCACCCAACTACCTCATCCCCTTATTGTTATTTCTTTGCTCTTTTGCACCCCAATATCTCTACTGGCACATCATCATCTGCACCATCTATCACTCCAGTGTTAATGCTAAATTGTAATTATTTTGCCACTATGGCCTATTTATTGCCTCACCTCCCTAATCTTACTACATTTGCACACACGGTATACAGAGTTTTCTATTGCGTTATTGACTGTACGTCTGTTTATCCCATGTGTAACTAGGTGTTGTTGTTTTTGTCGCACTGCTTTGCTTTATCTTGGCGAAGTTGTAGTTGTAAATGAGAACTTGTTCTCAACTGGCCTACCTGGTTAAATAAAGGAGAATCTTTTTACATATTTTTTTTTACTCCATTCCAGCCATTATTATGAGCCGTTCTCCCCGCAGCAGCCTCCACTGATATAGTTATATGTCTGACATATTGAGGTGTCTAGGTATAAGTTAAACCTGATCAATGAAATTGATAGGTGTAAGAAATGATGGTGATTTAAAATGCTCTTTACTAGGTGTCTTCATGAGACAGACACAGAGAGAGAGGAAGAGAAAGAAAGGATACAAGGGAGAGAGGGAGAGAGGTGGGAACAGAGTGGAAGACAGACAGAGAGAGAGATGGAGAGAGAGAAACAGAGAGAGAAAGCCAGCAGAGCAAATGTACTTAGACTTGAGTATTTCAACAACTCCTCTTACAACTTGACAGGCAATCATATGTACCTACGGGGGAAGGATGGCCAGCCACACAGGAGGGTGATTTTTACTAAGGAGAAGGAGGCCGTGCTGACCGAGATGCATGCTGGCCATTTCGAAGTTAAGCGTATGATTGCCAAAATCAACCTACGCTTCTCCTGACAGGGAATTGTCAAGGAGGTGGAAAGCTGGGCAAATGAAATAACCTTTTGTTTATCAATCACATTCTATTATAATTGAAATTATTATGATTTCAATAAATGTCATATCAGAGAGCACACAATGTTTCAATTTGTCATTTTTTTGCTTAAAGGTCAGTACCCTGTCTAGTCAGGTCAGTAAAGGAAGAGTACATGCTTAACTCTAAATTCCCTTCTGTAAACACATTAGAGATAGTGCTTGGAACCAATAATAGATTTTCGTTTTGTTTGATACCCATTAATCACTAACCTTTGATATTCTTCATCAGATGACAGACCCGGGACAACATATTATACAATACATGTATGTTTTGTTCGATCAAGTTCATATTTATATCCAAAAACCTCAGTTTACATTTGGCTTTGCCTCCAAAACATCCCGTAAATTTGCACAGAGCCACATCAATTTACAGAAATTCTCATAATAAACATTGATAAAAGATACAAGTGTTATTCACAGAATTAAAGATATCCTTCTCCTTAATGCAACCGCTGTGTCAGATTTCAAAAAAACTTTACGGAAAAAGCAAACCACGCAATAATCTGAGTACGCGCTCAGAGACCAACACAACCCAAACAGATATCCGCCATGTTGGAGTCAACAGAAGTCAGAAATAGCATTATAAATATTCACTTACCTTTGATGATCTTCATCAGAATGCACTCCCATGAATCCCAGTTCCACAATAAATGTTTGATTTGTTTGATAAAGTTCATCATTTATGTCCAAACACCTCCTTTTTGCTAGCGTGTTAAGCCCAGTATTCCAAATTCATGACGCGCGATCACTAGGAGCAGACGAAAAATCAAAAAGTTCCGTTACAGTCCGTAGAAACATGTCAAACGAAGTATAGAATCAATCTTTAGGATGTTTTTAACATAAATCTTCAATAATGTTCCAAACGGAGATTTCCTTTGTCTTCAGAAATGCAATGGAACGCAAGCTAACCTTAGGAAGTGCAATATGACCCCATTTCCACTGTATCTTGGATAAGCAAAGAGTTGAAAACCTACAAACCTCAGATTTCCCACTTCCTGGTTGGATTTTTTCTCAGGCTTTTGCCTGCCATATGAGTTCTGTTATACTCACAGACATCATTCAAACAGTTTTAGAAACTTCAGAGTGTTTTCTATCCAAATCTACTAATAATATGCATATCCTAGCATCTGGGCCTGAGTAGCAGGCAGTTTACTCTGGGCACGCTTTTCATCCAAACGTGAAAATGCTGCCCCCTACCCCAAAGAAGTTAAGGACGAGACTGGTGAGGCCACCTCCATGGCGATGGTGGACATCAACACCCACGGTTCTCCTGAGGTGATCTTGAGTGAAGTCATGAATGCTGGAACAAGGTTTGAATGTTATAGGATTATATTCTGTCACCAATGGTTTGTTTTATTTATTTTTTGCCTTTTTTTTTCATGGTACATAATCAGACATATTTCAATATCTTACACTGTCAATAGATATTGCTTTCCTACCCCCTCCTCCAGGTTTAGTGAATGGAACAAACAGACCCTCAAGACTGCCATGGGCAAGACCCTTGATTTGTACCAGGAAGGGTGGGAGAACAATCTGAATGTAATTATTTTTGCACACAACAGCAGCATCCAGGCCTCTGTATGGACGGGAGCCACAGCTGTTGACTGAGGTAAACAATGCAATTGTATATACAATTTATTGCATATACTGTAGTCTCTCAAATTTGTGATTGACTTAGTGTTGTTTGTCTATTGCTATTTTTGTATAACGTACTTTCAGATCACTAAAGCTCCACCTGATGTGGTGGAAGTTGTCGAACCAGATCAGAAAGCCTTCGAGGACCACCTTCAGGCACGGACTGAGAATGATGTGGAGGTTTTTTTACCCGGTTAAAGCTTAAGCTTTGGTTGACATTTGAGAAAGTAAGCTTTGATTGACATTTGAGGAAGCAAGAAATGGTAGTTATGCTGAGCTTATAAAAATGTATCTCTTCGATTTACCTCTCCAAATGACTTTAAGACCATTGACTCTCCAAGCCCCCCAGGAGGTATCCCATCCACCAGAGTTTGGATCAGTCTGATTCTCTTTGCTCTAGGTCGGACTGGTACCAGCTTGAGGTAGGCTATACCTTCCAAAAGTGTTGAAAAGTACATATCTCCCATTTATAACACTGCGCTAATCCATCAAATTTTCTCACAGTAAAGTGTAACCTGTGTGTTTGCTTGTTTACATCTCCTACCCTGTTCCCTTTAACTCTGCTCCAGGAGCTAGGGGTTCTGCCCAACACCCAGATGTGGATCCCCCTGATGTCCTCCATTACCAACCACCCTCCAACTTTTTATTACATCATCTACAGCTACTGTTATTGTCATGTTGTCATTATCTGCTAAGAAAGTTTTATTGCTCTATTATACTGGCCACACAATATGTGAGATACACAGATGAACCAAAAACACTAGCACTGCAAACATTCAGAACAGAGAGCAGTATTGCCTGGACTTTGTCGTCTCCCTCTTCAAGTCCCACTTCTGAGACTCAAGGCACAAGGCGAGACCCAGGTGCAGACACAGGATGCAGATGGTTGGAGTCTTACAATGTTTATTAATCCAAAAAGGGGTAGGCAAGAGATTGGTCGTGTACAGGCAAAAGGTCATAACCAGTTCAGAGTCCAATAGGTACGGAAGGGCAGGCAGATTCAAGGTCAGGGCAGGCAGGCAGGATGTTCAGGCAGGCGGGAAAGTAGTCCAGAGTCAGGCAGTGGTCAAAACCGGGAAGACTAGCAAAAGAGAATAGAAAATGAGTACGGGAAAAAACACGCTGGTTGACTTGACTAAACATACAAGACGAACTGGCACAGAGAGACAGGAAACACAGGGATAAATACACTGGGGAAAATAAACGACACCTGGAGGGGGTGGAGACAATCAGAGGGACAGGTGAAACAGATCAGGGCGTGACAATAATCTTAAAAATTGCCAAGTTGGTTTTCACAGCTGTTTCACAAGGTGTTCATTGTTGTAAATTGTGATGTATCCTTTGATGGTATTTATATTTATTTGTTCCACATTATTCATTGTATCCTAGGATCTACAATATGTATCTACAATAGATACATATATATTCAGCCACAAGGGTGTACTAATGAGGAGGACTACTGAAATAATATTATTTCAGTGTAGATTAGGGAAGGCCAGGTTAAAATAAAAACATGACAGCCAGACAAGCTGGTGTATGAATCAGATGGATTTACATAAGAATGGAGTGGAAATTAGCTGACGGTGTGTAATCAGCTTGATACAAACTTGATACTGCTTGATACATTAAAGTTACCTACCTTACAGATCACAAATCTGTAAGGTAAGTAACTTTAATGTATCAAGCAGATTACACGTTTTTTTTTTGCCATTTCCCGAAACTAAGCAACATTTGAGACATGTTTTTCATGTTGTAATGTTACCAAGGTGCCCAAAAGTAGTTCGAATTGATGTTTTCATTTTATTAGCTAAACAAAACTTGTTTAAACAGTGAAATTGTCACTGAGATCAGCCTTGTTTGCATAGCGATTATGAAAATAACATAATTTAGGCTGTTATGATATCCAAAATTCGAATCATTAGGTCATCACACCGTTGATATAGCAACGGACGCTAATAGTTCATTAAATCCCATTGTGACGCAGAGGGGGACACTTTTTGGAACCACTTTGGCTTCAATCAGAGCCCTCAACTAGAAGGATCTGAGCAAAGCGAGAATACCTGCTAAGTTTCTAGAGCTCTCCGGCAAGGGTTGTGCAGGTAGTCTTTGTTTTGACGTTTAATGTAGATTAAAGTTTGTTCAAGTGATGGCATTGTAAGATTGAATAGAGCTCTTGTAAATTTTTCTTCAGATACTTTCTACAATAATTATAATGAGTGGGTCATTTAATCACACTTTCATTTATTCAACAGCTTTCATTCATATAAAATTGTACAGCTTGTTCCTCATCTGTCACACAGAAAGTAAGTGGGTGTTGACTCCATCTCACATATGTAACTTTTTAGCCAAAGGAGGGCACTGTGGTCCAGTTTTTTCCTGGTGACAGTTTGACAGTGTGGCGCTTGCCTCATAGCAGCAGGTTCAAGTTCAGTGAATGTTTTTTTCTATTCAGTGCTGCTCTATGTTGTATTGTTTGAAATACTCATAATTACCAGACAATTTACTGTACATACCATACAATTCACTGTTTTCAGGGAGTTTAAAATCATATTTTTTAAAAATGTTAATCTAATCAGGAATCCTGAGGTCTAGTCCTATCACTGAATATATAATACCCACATATTTTACATAAGTGGACTTCAATGGTCAGAGAGGAACAGAGGGGAAAAGAGACAATCAGATCTGAGTACAGAGTTCCTGTAGAAAACATAAACTGACTGTACAAAAGATTAGACTAACCAGGTGAATCCAGGTGAAAGCTATGATCCCTTATTGATGTCAGCTGTTAAATCCGCTTCAAGCAGTGTAGATGAAGGGGAGGAGACAGGTGAAAGAAAGATTGTTAAGCCTTGAGACAATTGAGACATGGATTGTGAATGTATGCCATTCAGAAGGTTAATGGGTAATACTAAAGATGTAAGTGCCTTTGAACAGGTATGGTAGCAGGTGCCAGGCACACGGGTTTGAGTGTGTCAAGAACTGCAAACCTGGGCCTCCCGAGTGGGTCAGTGGTCTAAGGCACTGCAACGCAGTGCTAGCTGTGCCACTAGAGATTCTGTGTTCGTGTCCAGACTCTGTCGCATCCGGCCGCGACCGGGAGACCCATGGGGCGGCGCACAATTGGCCCAGCGTCGTCCGGGTTAGGGGAGGGTTTGACTGGCAGGGATGTCCTTGTCCCATCGCGCACTAGCGACTCCTGTGGCGGGCCAGGTGCAGTGCACGCTGACACGGTAGCCAGGTGTACGGTGTTTTCACAGACACATTGGTGTGGCTGGCTTCCGGGTTAATTGAGCATTGTGTCAAGAAGCAGTGCGGCTTGGTTGTGTTGTGTTTCGGAGGAAGCACGGCTCTCGACCTTCATACGGGAGTTGCAGCGATGAGACAAAACTGTAACTATAGATTGGATACCACGGAATTTGGGAGAAAAAAATTAGAAAGAAAAAAGAACTGCAAACCTGCTGGGTGTTTCATGCTCAACAGTTACCCGTGTGTTTCAAGAATGGTCCCCAACCCAAAGGACATCCAGCCAACTTGACACAACTGTGGGAAGCATTGGATTCAACATGGGCCAGTATCCCTGTGGAACACTTTCGACACCTTGTAGTCTGTAACCCAACAAATTGAGGCTGTTCTGAGGGCAACGTGGGTGCAACTCAATATTAGGGAGGTGTTACAAAGGTTTTGTCCTGTCAGTGTATGCCTGATAGCAACTTACTTCCAAATGTCTGATCGTCTTAGGGATGTGGACTGGAGACAATTTTAAGCTCAGATGAAGCGTCAGACAAATTTGCTGGGAGAACATTAGGTACAAAATTGAATTGTTGAATGGATTCTGTAGCCTTTGTTTTAGGATGCTTTACCTTGTGTTACCATCCAACTCTTACTTTGTTAAAGTAAGATTCAAAAGGATCAACACAAATCTATGTAGCCAGTGTTTGTTACTGGTTTCTCGATCCAAAATGAGACCCTAACTTAAATTAATTTCTTAATAAAAGTACAGTAGCATGATAAGCACATTTGCTATTTTCAAATATTACAGCACACTGCTAAAAGACAATGCCTTTTAGGAAACTGTAAAGTGATCCGGTATTAGGTAACTGTCTCTATTTAGCCAACTGTTAGACCGTTGAGCTGGCCCATAATAGTTTTACGTTCTTTAAGTGACATCATACAAGATTGCTTTCAATACTGCAGGTCTTCAGCAAATACATATTGTATATGATATACATTCATCCATGCTACATTGTAACAATAAATCTGAGTAACTTGTGAGTTCCATCAAAACAGTCCTATAGGAGAGGCCGAGGGCAATTGGTACATTGCAATTGGACCACCTTGAATTACTCCAATCAGAAACAAGCAAATCCAAATAAAAGACCCCACTGACAAATAAATATATAAGAAAGTTGATAAACTCAGAAAGTAATATATATTCAGCTTGTTGGGTTAAACCTATAATATCACTCAGGATGTGAAATGACTTTTTGTGTCATCCTCTTTATTTTGATATATGCTTCTTTATTTTATTTGTTTCTCTTTCAGTAAAGGACAATAAACAGAGGAGCTGAGCCTTAAACCATGAGTCAGTTGTTTCTATGAGCACTGAAAGACCAATTTGGAGGAATAATCTTTTCAGACGTAAATGCCAACCACAAAAGGACATTCATTGTCATCAACATAAAGTTCATTCTGAACATGATGTGGTTGCACATGTGAAGGTTACAAAAAGTTCACAAAAGTTCACTGAAAGTGGATCAATCTTAACTATTACCATTAAATTGCCACAGTATGATGGCACAGTGTGACGCCTATGATTCCATTATAGATGTCACCCACTAGTGTACTCCAAACTGTGCTCGTACCATCATTTCTTATAATCTACTATCTGATTGGAAACTTGGTTCAACATTATTCAACAATGCATGTCTACAACATGCTACAGCAAGGCAAATTGAATTGTCTTTAAAAGTTTGTCAGCACAATTGACCATTGTGACTCTCAATATACAAACATGTAAAACATGAGTTTCACATTAGTAAAATTAGTTTATTTGACTTAAATAGTTATTCAAAAAATTTGGATTTCCACAAAGGAAAGCTCTAATTAGCCAGTCTCGTCCTGGCCATTTAACTATTATGCAAATTATTATTCTTTACAATAATCAACTCTCTTCCTCCCTGAGAAGAGGGCTAACCACATCCTGAACTTGGACAGAATTATAGCCTGGCGTGCAGCAGGGCAGAACCCTAATTTGAGTCTTCTGAATTTCCCTGATAATTGTGTGCTACACTCTTAGAAAAAAAACATGTTACCTAGAACCTAAAATGGTTATTTGGCTGTCTCCATAGTTAAACCCTTTGAAGAAACCTTTTTTGTTCCAGGTAAAACCTTTTTTGGTTCCATGTAGAACCCGTTCCACAGAGGGTTCTACATGGAACCCAGAAGGGTTCAACCTGGAACCAAAAATGGTTATCCTATGGGGACAGCTGAATAACCCTTTTGGAAGAGTGTACGGTTGTTAATATACAGTGTACATTTCATAAATGAATGAATCTTAGTTAGTACCCGTCTCTGTTATTCCCTACTGGATTAAAGGAACGTTACTGTGTTTCATTCTTTTGTAATTGAATCCAACCAGTAACGTCCAAACTAAGTTTATGTGTCTATACTTACTTATGACTTTAGTTTGCTAAACTAAACTGCCCCTGTTACAGCTGCACTGAAGGTTGCTTTGCTTTGTTTGGGGGTCAAATAACAATTGGCATTGTAAATCGTCTGGAGCCTTTCCAAGGTACATACCAGAGCGAACAACGGGCAGGCACCAAAATAGCAAACATGACAGGAACTGAATGTTTTACGAGCTTCCCATGGGGTGGACATACCGGGATGGTTGCATTAGCTCTCTTCAATGACAATCACCTGATATAATGTTCATGGGATGGCAGTTAGAGCTATGCAGGGCTTGATCCATTTATAACCTGACTGACACACTGAGTTTCCATCTGTGTCTCAATGTAGGTTGACACTCATTGACTGGCTGGGGTTCTGTTCAAGTGCAAGTGCAACCAGCAATGACAATACTAGAGTTCATTACATCATTTAGCAGACACTCATATCCAGAGCGACATACAATAGTGAGTGCATACATTTTCATACTGGTCCCCCGTGGAAATCATTTGAAGACAAACAATGTATACGAAATGCTTCAGTCTGGTTTTAGACCCCATCATAGCACTGAGACTGCACTTGTGAAGGTGGTAAATGACCTTTTAATGGTGTCAGTCCGAGGCTCTGCATCTGTCCTCGTGCTACTAGACCTTAGTGCTGCCTTTGATACCATCGATCACCACATTCTTTTGGAGAGACTGGAAACCCAAATTGGTCTACACGGACAAGTTCTGGCCTGGTTTAGATCTTATCTGTCGGAAAGATATCAGTTTGTCTCTGTGAATGGTTTGTCCTCTGACAAATCAACTGTACATTTCGGTGTTCCTCAAGGTTCCGTTTTAGGACCACTATTGTTTTCACTATATATTTTACCTCTTGGGGATGTCATTCGAAAACATAATGTTAACTTTCACTGCTATGCGGATGACACACAGCTGTACATTTCAATGAAACATGGTGAAGCCCCAAAATTGCCCTCGCTAGAAGCCTGTGTTTCAGACATAAGGAAGTGGATGGCTGAAAACTTTCTACTTTTAAACTCGGACAAAACAGAGATGCTTGTTCTAGGTCCCAAGAAACAAAGAGATATTCTGTTAAATCTGACAATTAATCTTGATGGTTGTAAAGTCGTCTCAAATAAAACTGTGAAGGACCTCGGCGTTACTCTGGACCCTGATCTCTCTTTGACGAACATATCAAGACTGTTTCAAGGACAGCTTTTTTCCATCTACGTAACATTGCAAAAATCAGAAATTTTCTGTCCAAAAATGATGCAGAAAAATTAATCCATGCTTTTGTTACTTCAAGGTTAGACTACTGCAATGCTCTACTTTCCGGCTACCCGGATAAAGCACTAAATAAACTTCAGTTAGTGCTAAATACGGCTGCTAGAATCCTGACTAGAACCAAGAAATTTGATCATATTACTCCAGTGCTAGCTTCCCTACACTGGCTTCCTGTTAAGGCAAGGGCTGATTTCAAGGTTTTACTGTTAACCTATAAAGCGTTTCAAGGGCTTGCTCCTACCTATCTTTCCGAGTTGGTCCTGCCGTACATACCTACACGTGCGCTACGGTCACAAGACGCAGGCCTCCTAATTGTCCCTAGAATTTCTAAGCAAACAGCTGGAGGCAGGGCTTTCTCCTATAGATCTCCATTTTTATGGAATAGTCTGCCTACCCATGTGAGAGACGCAGACTCGGTCTCAACCTTCAAGTCTTTACTGAAGACTTATCTCTTCAGTAGGTCATATGATTAAGTGTAGTCTGGCCCAGGAGTGTGAAGGTGAACGGAAAGGCTCTGGAGCAACGAACCGCCCTTGCTGTCTCTGCCTGGCCGGTTCCCCTCTCTCCACTGGGATTCTCTGCCTCTAACCCTATTACAGGGGCTGAGACACTGGCTTACTGGTGCTCTTTCATGCCGTCCCTAGGAGGGGTGTGTCACTTGAGTGGGTTGAGTTACTGACGTGATCTTCCTGTCTGGGTTGGCGCCCCCCCTTGGTTTGTGCTGTGGTGGAGATCTTTGTGGGCTATACTCGGCCTTGTCTCAGGATGGTAAGTTGGTGGTTGAAGATATCCCTCTAGTGGTGTGGGGGCTGTGCTTTGGCAAAGTGGGTGGGGTTATATCCTTCCTGTTTGGCCCTGTCCGGGGGTATCATCGGATGGGGCCACAGTGTCTCCTGACCCCTCCTGTCTCAGCCTCCAGTATTTATGCTGCAGTAGTTTATGTGTCGGGGGGCTAGGGTCAGTTTGTTATATCTGGAGTACTTCTCCTGTCTTATCCGGTGTCCTGTGTGAATTTAAGTATGCTCTCTCTAATTCTCTCCTTCTCTCTTTCTTTCTCTCTCTCGGAGGACCTGAGCCCTAGGACCATGCGTCAGGACTACCGGGCATGATGACTCCTTGCTGTCCCCAGTCCACCTGGCCTTGCTGCTGTTCCAGTTTCAACTGTTCTGCCTGCGGCTATGGAACCCTGACCTGTCCACCGGACGTGCTACCTGTCCCAGACCTGCTGTTTTCAACTCTCTAGAGACCGCAGGAGCGGTAGAGATACTCTTAATGATCGGCTATGAAAAGCCAACTGACATTTACTCCTGATTATTATTTGACCATGCTGGTCATTTATGAACATTTGAACATCTTGGCCATGTTCTGTTATAATCTCCACCCGGCACAGCCAGAAGAGGACTGGCCACCCCTCATAGCCTGGTTCCTCTCTAGGTTTCTTCCTAGGTTTTGGCCTTTCTAGGGAGTTTTTCCTAGCCGCCGTGCTTCTACACCTGCATTGCTTGCTGTTTGGGGTTTTAGGCTGGGTTTCTGTACAGCACTTCGAGATATTAGCTGATGTACGAAGGGCTATATAAAATAAACTTGATTTGATTTGATTTGAAATCAAACCCACAACCCTGGCATTGCAAGTGCCATGCTCTACCAACTGAGCCACACGGGACAGTTCATCACAGTGTATAATGTTTGGCACAATAATGCAACAATTAATTATAAACGTAAAATTATATTTCATATTCACATTTTTGTGGGTTATCACAACTGGTTTTAATTAAATCAACAGTGTTAGCCTTAAAGGGTCAATCAGCAGTTGCTACAAACATTTTTGGACATAATTTAATGGTATGATTCTTGAAGAATATAACTTTAAATGTCTCATGAGCTTAGTTCCACTGTTGTACCCCATCAGAACCCAACATATAAACTTGTTTCACTCCAATGTTTGTAAACAAAGTAAATGTAAACAAACACTGTATAGCCTCAAAACAAGTACAGATACCCCCCCAAAATACTTAACTAGTACTTTAAAGTATTTTTACTTAAGTAATTTACACCACTGTCAACACCCTTGAAATATGTTTGTGGTGCAATCACTCATAACACTTTTTTTTGGAGTGATAAATCAGTATACTGTCTTCAAGATTGCCACGCTAAGAAAATGCATGTATTCTCAAATGTAGCCAATACATTAATTATTTGTACAATTTAGATCTTTCATTGCTTTAAACTATACTGAACAACAATATAAATGCAACATGTAAAGTGTTGGTCCCATGTTTCATCAGCTGAAATAAAAGATCTCAGAAATGTCCAATACACATAAAAAGCTTATTTGTTGTGCACAAATTTGTTTACATCCCTGTTACTGAACATATCTCCTTTGCCAATATAATTCCTCCATCTGACAGGTGTGGCATATCAAGAAGCTGATTAAATAGCATGATAATTACACAGGTGTATCTTGTCCTGGGGATAATAAAAGGCCACTCTAAAATGTGCAGTTTTGTCACACATCACAATGCCACAAATGTCTCAAGTTTCGAGGGAGTGTGCAATTGGCATGCTGACTACAGGAATGTCCAGGCAGTACGTCCAACTGGCCTCACAAATTCAGACCATGTGTAACCACGCCAGACCAGGACATCCACACCTGGCTTCATCACCCACGGGATTGTCTGAGGAGGGTTATGAGGGGTTTTTCTGTCTGTAATAAAGTCCTTTTGTGGGGAAAACTCATTCTGATTGACTGGGCCTGGCTCCCCAGTTAGTGGGCCTGGCTCCCAAGTGGGTGGGCCCAGTCATGTGAAATCCATAGGGGCCTAATTAATTAATTTCAATTGACTGATTTCCTTCTATGAAAATTCTGACAATGGTGCATGTTGTGTTTATATTTTTGACTGTATAGTAGTAGCTAGCCTATCTTGATCATGTTGTTCCTTCTCTCTTTATAGAAGCAATCAGTTACAAGGCCTTTAATCAAACTAAGGACATAGAAATGTGTGTGCACCAGACAGGTCAAGGCTTCTTGTGTGAATGGCTTTGAGATTCTGCTACACCTGCTGGGTTGCAGGAATTGGCTAAATAGTTGGGTTGTTTTCTGTGAAAACAGCTAGGATGGGTTGTTGGTGGGGGATCAAGGTGAGAAGGAGGATTATTTAAGATATTGTTTGAAGGTAGGGTTTCAAATGTTTTTGGAAGACGAGCAGTCCTAGCTTAACGGGGAAGCTGGTCCCACCATTGGGGTCCAGGACAGAGAAGAGCTTGGACTGGGCTGAGCGGGAGCTGCCCTCCCGTAGTGGGCCAAGAGACCTGAGGTGGCAGAACGAAGTGCTCGAGTTGGGGTGTAGGGTTTGAGCACAGCCTGAAGGTAGGGAGGGGCAGTTCCTCTTGGTACTATGTAGGTAAGCACCATGGTCTTGTAGTGGATGCAAGCTTCACCTGGAAGCCAAAGGAGGGTGCGGAGGAGCAGAGTGACATGAGAGAACTTGGGAAGGTTGAAAACCAGCTGGAACGTTCTGGGAAAATTGCAGGGGATTGACGGCACAAGCGGGGAGCCCAGCCAACAGCGAGTTGCAGTAGTCCAGACGGGAGAAGACAAGTGCCTTGATTAGGACCTCCGCCATTTCCTGTATGAGGTAGGGTCATACTCTACAGATGTTGTAGAGCATGAACCTGCAGGAGCGGGTCACTGCTTTGATGTTTACAGAGAATGACAGGGTGTTGTGCAGGGTCACGCAAGGTTCTTTGCACTTTGGGAGGGCGACACTGTGGAGTTGTCAACTGTGATGGAGAGATCTTTGAGCGGGCAGGCCTTCCCCGGGAGGAAGAGCAACTCCGTCTTGTCGAGGTTGAGCTTGAGGTGGTGGGCCGGCATCCAAGTTAAGATATCTGCCAGGGACGCAGAGATGCGTGTCGCCACCTGGGTGTTAGAAGGGGTGAAGGACAAAAATAATTGAGTGTCATCCGCATAGCATTGACAGGAGAGACCAAGTGAGGATATGACGGAGCCAAGTTACGTGGGACATATAGAAAAGAGGAGAGGGCCAAGAACCGAGCCCTGGGGGACACCAGTAGTGAGAGTACATGGCGCAGGAGCGGCCTGCCAGGTAGGATGCAATCCAAGAGTGTGCAGCGCCTGAGATGCCCAGCCCTGAGAGAGTGAAGAGGAGGATCTGATGGTTCACAGTGTCAGATAGGTAGATCTAGGAGGATAAGATCAGAGGAGAGAGAGTCAGCTTTGGCAATGCGGAGAGCCTCCGTGATATAGAGAAGAGCAGTTTCGGTTGAGTGATCCGTCTTGAAGCCTGACTGGTTAGGGTCAACAAGATTGTTCTGAGAGAGATAACGAGAAAGTTGATCAGAGACAGCATGCTCAAGTGATTGGAAAAAAAGAAAGGGATACAGGTCTATAGTATTTGACGTCAAATGAGTCGAGTGTTGGTTTATTGAGGAGGGAGATCAACTCGGGCCATTTTGAAGTCAGAGCGGATGCAGCCAGTGGTCAGGGATGAGTTGATGAGGGAAGTGAGGAATGGGAAAAGGTCTCCAGAGATAGTCTGGAGAAGGGAGGATGGGATGGGGTCGAGCGGGCAGGTTGTCGGGCGGCAAGACCTCGCTAGTCGCAGGATGTCATCTGGAGAGAGAGGAGAGACATAGGTCAAGGCGTACAGTGGCTTGCGAAACTATTCAACCTGGATTTAAAATTTATTTTTTGGGGGGTTTGTATCATTTGATTTACACAACATGCCTACCACTTTGAAGATGCAAAATATGTTTTATTGTGAAACAAACAAGAAATAAGACAATAAGATGGGTTCCACAGGTGTACAGCGATCTTTAAGTCATACCACAGATTCCCAATTGAACTGAGTTCTGGGCTTTGACTAGGCCATTCCAAGACATTTAAATGTTTCCCCTTAAACCACTTGAGTGTTAGTTTAGCGGAATGCTTACGGTCATTGTCCTGCTGGAAGGTGAACCTCCGTCCCAGTCTCAAATCTCTGGAAGACTGAAACAGGTTTCCCTCAAGAATTTCCCTGTATTTAGTGCCATCCATCATTCCTTCCATTCTGACAGGTTTCCCAGTCCCTGCCGATGAATAACACCCCCACAGCATGATGCTGCCACCACGCTTCACTGTGGGGATGGTGTTCTCGGGGGAATGAGAGGTGTTGGGTTTGCGCCAGACATAACATTTTCGTTGATGGCCAAAATAGCTCAATTTTAGTCTCATCTGACCAGAGTACCTTCTTCCATATCTTTGGGGAGTCTCCCACATGCCTTTTGGCTAACACCAAATGTGTTTGCTTATTTTTTTCTTTAAGCAATGGCTTTTTTTCTAGCCACTCTTCCGTAATGCCCAGCTCTGTGGTGTACGGCTTAAAGTGGTCCTATGGACAGATACTCCAATCTCCGCTGTTGAGCTTTGCAGCGCCTTCAGGGTTATCTTTGGTCTCTTTGTTGCCTCTCTGATTAATGCCCTCCTTGCATTGTCTGTGAGTTTTGGTGGGCGGCCCTCTCTCGGCATTTTTTAGTAATGAATTTAATGGTCCTCCGTGGAATGTTCAAAGTTTCTGATATATTTTATATCCCAACCCTGATCTGTACTTCTCCACAACTTTGTCCCTGACCTGTTTGGAGAGCTCCTTGGTCTTCATAGTATCGCTTACTTGGTGGTGCCCCTTGCTTAGTGGTGTTTCAGACTCTGGGGCCTTTCAGAACAGGTGTATATATACTGCGATCATGTGACAGATCATGTGACATATCATGTGACACTTAGAATGCACACAGGTGGCCTTTATTTAAGTAATTATGTGACTTCTGAAGGTAATTGGTTTCACCAGATATTATTTAGGGGCTTCATGGCAAAGGGGGTGAATACATAAGCACCAACACTTTTCCATTTTTTAGAATTTTTTTAAACAAGTAATTTCTTTTCATTTGACTTGTCATTACAAGTCATTTGACTTGTCATTACAAGTCATTTGACTTGTCATTTGACTTGTCATTCATTTGTATGTCATTACATGAAATCCAAATAAAAATACATTTAAATTACAGGTTGTAATGAAACAAAATAGGAAAAACGCCAAGGGGGTTGAATACTTTTGCAAGGCACTGTAGGGTAGTTCTGTGTGAATGAGATCAGTGGACTCAATAGGCTGAGTGAATGAGTAGCAGGTGTCTTCAACCTTTTTTCAAAGTGGTTGACAAAGTCATCTGCAGAGAGGGAGGAGTGAGCGGGTGGAGAATTAAGGAGGGAGAATGTGGAAAATAGTTTCCTAGGGTTAGAGGTAGAAGCTTGACATTTACAGAGGTAGAAAGTGGCTTTAGCAGCATATACAGATGAAGAGAAGGTAGAGAGGAGGGAGTGAAAGATTGATAAATCCTCCGGAAGTTTAGTTTTCCTTCATTTTTGCTCAGCTGCCTGCAGCCATGTTCTGTGAGCTCGCAATGAGTCACTCAGCCACCAAGCAGGAGGGGAGGGCCGACCCGGCCAGGAGGAAAGGAAAGGGAGGAGGATAGGACAGAAAAGGAGAGAGTAGTTGGAGAGAGAAAGCTAAGATTGCGACAATGCATGACCATCTGGCTAGGGGCTGAGTGTTTTGGGTTGGAGGAAAGGGAGACAGAAAAGGAAACCTGGAGGGCGGTTGCAGATGAGGTCAAGGGTATTGTCTGCCTTGTGAGTTGGAGGGGATCGGGAAAGTGTGAGGTCAAAAGAGGCAAGGAGGGGAAAGAGAATGTTGGAAAAAATGAATCGAAGGCAGACGTCAGGAGGTTGAAGTCGCCAAGTACGAAGAGCAGTGAGCCATCGTCAGGAAATTAGCTTGTCAAAGTGCCAAGTTCATTGAGGAACTCTCCAAGGAAACTTGGTTGGCGATAGATGACAATAATGTTAAGCTTGAGTGGACAAATGACTGTGACAGAATGGAATTCAAATGAGGAGATGGACAGGTGAGAGAGGGAGAAAATAAAAAATCTCCGCTTAGGAGAAATAAGTAGACCTGTGCCACTACCGCGACGACCAGATGCTCTCGGACTATGAGAGTCAGATAAAGAAAGTGCAGCTGGAGTGGCAGTGTTCTTTGGGGTTATCCATGTCTCTGTCAGTGCCAAAATGTCAAGGCACTGAAGGGTTGCATAGGCTAAGATGAACTCCCCATTCTTGACCGCAGATCGGCATTTCAAAATACTGCCTGGAATTCCACATGAGTTGTGTACACAGGGTACACTAAATTAGAAGGCGTGGGGAGTGTCTGTAAAGCCTACAGGGAGAGCGAACAGATATAGAAAACACACACATCATTGACAAAGATACAAAAGAGCAAAATGAGAATCCTGTAAATAACTTGGTAAGATACTCAAGTGAGAGAGTGGTGTGGAGCCTTCTTCTCTTTCCTTATTCGAAGTACTGCAGTATATGAGCAGTCAGCAGTTCACACACCAAGTTGGCCATTGGGAAGACAGGCAGCACTTAAAGTAGATGGCCCTAGCTAGCAAAAATACAATAGTAGGCCACAACAGATAAAGACAAAAAAATGATAGTTATCACTCCTGGAGATACCAGGAGTCTTCTAGCTATAGAATGAATCACACTGAGATGGAACCTGAGAAGCCGGTTATAAACAGTCAGAAAAGAGATGAAACCACTCCCCCTCCAGTACAGCCACTGATGACCAAAACAAGCCACAAATTGCCCTGCCCCTTGATCCTGATGGATGTGTCAACAACTATCTGCAAATAATCAGCAGTCAGCAGTTCACACACCAAGTGGACAACTGGGAAGACAGGCCGCACTTAAAGCAGATAGCCCTAGCTAGCAAAAATACAATACTAGACCACAACAGATAAAGACAAAAAAATGATAGTAATCACTCCTGGAGATATCAGGAGTCCTCTAGCTATAGAATGAAGCATGGCCATTTGAATGCAAGGAGATACCGTGGCGAGATCCTGAGGCTCATTGTTGTGCCATTCTTCCACTGCCGTCAATTCATGTTTCAGCATAGTGCATGGCCCCATGTCACAAGAATCTGTACATAATTCTTCGAAGCTGAAAATGTCCCAGTTCTTCCATAGCCTGCATACTCACCAAACATGTCACCCATTGAGCATGTTTGGGATGCTCTGGATCGACATGTACGACAGCGTGTTCCAGTTCCCGCCAATATCCAGAAACTTCCCACAGCCATTGAAGAAGAGTGGGTCAACATTCCACAGGCCACAATCAACAGCCTCGTCAACTCTATGCGAAGGAGCTGCAGACCGGATACTGACTGGTATTCTAATTCACGCCCCTACCTTTTTTCTTAATGTACAGTATCTGTGACCAACAGATGCATATCTGTATTCCTTAGTCATGTGAAATCCATAGATTAGGGCCTAATGAATTAATTTCAATTGAGTGATTTTCTTATATGAACTGTAACTCAGTAAAATCTATGAAATTGTTGCATGTTACATTTATATTGTTCAGTGCAGTTATTCCTTGTCTTTTTGTGTTAGGCAAGCTGAGCAGTCAGTATGAAATAAACCAATAGATAAATCAGATTAATCATGCATGTGAACTACAGTATAGGGGAAAATACATGATGCTGTGGATTTATTTTTGTAGCTGTTCAGAGAGAGATGATCACTATCAGTAAACTACTTAGGTTATGGTGACTGCATCTTATCACGGATGAAGCAAGAGATGTTTTATTCTAGCAGGTCCATAAACTGCCATCTGAAAAGTCCAGCCGAAGAGAAATGTATATGCCGTCAGTCCTACTGCTCGCAGAGTGACTATTCAAATGTCTCTCCCAACTGTCACTAACCTGCAGATAGGAACATCTGTCCCATAAATATATAATAATCTCACAGACCCACCATGCTTACCCACACACACGTCCTCCGGTCCTGTCCTATCCTTGGGAGACAATACTCAGTCATTAGACAATATTTAATCTGAGTGTAGAGTATTTGCGGGGTATTATCAATATTATTATAGCAGGATAATTTGAGTCACATTCACCGTCTGTTTCTCAGATGATCACCTGCCCTCAGTGAACACCTTTAGCTCAATTAACTGGTAGATCAAAGCACTTCAGATACAACACTGTGATTGACTTTTAAACAAACCGGAACACGTCAATGGACTAAGTAGAAATCGCTGGATTCAAGGCTGAGGATCCAGGCGGGGGAATTCTATCCAAATTGGTTTCCTAGTAGCCTTCTTGATGATGTGCATCCACAGCCTGTTGTATGTCTTAAATAGAAGCACAAAGCATGTCCTTTTATAGTAGTCCCCCTATTGTTGGCAGCATTGCAGTCAGGGAGGGGGTGAGGAAAGAATAAAGGGCCCCAGCCACTCCAGAACACCTCTACCCAGTGTGTGTTAGCAGTGTCCTTCCTCCTGTGTCCCCTGAGTATAGTCGTGCATCACAATGGCGCCCAAGAAGAAGGAAGAGCCCAAAGAAGCACCCAAACCCAAGGCCCCAGAGCCTGAGCCAGTCAAGATCCCGGAGTTTAACCCCACAGAAGTCGTGGTACAGAAAAATTCCTGTTTTCACTGGTTTGCATGAAGGGAATAGGTTAAATATGATGAGCTTTGGATGTGGGTGTTGGATGGGGGAAACATCAACATAACAATATTTTATTTTATTATTTGTTATCTTCGAATGTGTTTAAAATGATTTGTTTATTAGGGATTTATTCAAGCTGAAAAAGGTGTGTTAATCATGTATTTATTAGATGCTAAAATTGTAACTGGGCTATCATACAGCACATCATTTAACTATCATTTGGGTGAGGTTCCATTCTTTTCATATTCATCAAATTGATAAGAAAAATGAAATACTCTTAATCTCAACATCAAGCCGTCTATCCACTTGAGGACAAAATGGACCTTTCAAGGAGATGGTAATAACAGTTTGGTCTTCCATTGATAGTCATCTGTGTTTTTCAAGAACATTAGAGACACCATGTGACGTGAACAGGGCAGTGCATGCAAATAGGAGTCCTACAGTTCAGCAGTTTGGACATGGTTTGATTAAAGGTTCAATGCAGCCATTTTTAAGTCACTATCAAAAACTGTCTGTGTAACAATTAAGTACCTTACTAACCACGTTTCCATCCACAGCTTTTTATGTGAATGAAGTCACCGTAGATTTAAAAAAAAGTCACAACAGCTATGATGGAAACAGGTAGTTAAGGTACAATTTTGTAAATGCCGACAGATCATTTGTTTGTTTGACATGGTTGGATATTTTTGTGTAGATAAAATGTATTATGCGAGAAATGGTGGTGGAAATGCTTTTATGTGAAACTTGGAGTCACGCTAATAAGCTGCATGGAAACCATGCAGCTTATTAGGCTACAGATTAGATAAGTTATGATGAACTTCAAGGGGTGGTGAAAGTACATGGTAATGAGCTTGATGCTCATTTTCAATAAATAGCGAGGGTCATATTCTGGTGACATGATGATTGATGCTTGACTGCCATTTGACAAATTAAGATATTCTTGTTCTTATCCATGATAAACTCACCATGTAGACCACCCTATATCTGGGAACTGTTGGCTATTTAACGCAACAGTTTTTGTGACAAAACTATCGGTAGAGTTGAACATATGATGGAAACACATTGAACTTTAGATTTGTATTCGGTACATGAAAACATAAGCAAAAAATAACATATTGTGTGTACTACATCATCACTCACTGACTTTTCCACAACAAGTCAGTTTGGTGGAAACACACTACTGTTGGGAAAAGCCGCATATTTTCTTCATGCGGATTTCAGAATATTCGCATGAAGATCTGTCGCCAATTGGATGGAAACCTAGCTAGTGTGACTGTTTTCAATTAAAATGGCCAAAAAAACACATCTAAATGCTTCTTAGCAAAGAGTGGTCGGACGGAGTGGGTAGGGGAAAATGTAACTAGCTGTTATTGGTATAGAGGTTTGGAACCCTCTTTCTTATTGGTCTATTAACTAATTTACTGCCTGGTGATGTCAAAAGTCAGGCCAAAACTCCATCCCACCAAAACAGGATGACATTTCAGGCAGTCATTTCAAACAGCTCTTACACTAAAAGGGCATTATCATAATTGTCACAATTTCACAGTACTATTCCAACCTCATATTGTGGAAATATATATATAAAATCAAGTTTTTGACCGCACTGGTCCTTTAAAGATAAGATAATACGAGTAGCATGACGGATTGAAGAGGAACAATGATAATTAACATGACAGGCAAATATCTACATGCATTTCAAGACCTTTATAGAGCATTTTATCTTCATACTACTATTTACATCATCACAAGTCACATTATTTTGGACTTAAGCAACAGTATCTTGAACTTGATGGAGCTTAAAGTTGGTAGAATATTGGCTTACACAAGACAAAGTTTGTTTCTTGCTGACTCTGCCTCTTCTATATAAGTAAACATTTTCATAGTTGAGGGAACAGCTGTATTATGTAGTGAGGTTAAAACCACTCAATGTGATTTTAATTATGGCCATGCATAGCAGACCACCCAAATCGGAATGCCTTATTTGTGAATAAAAATAAGAAGAAAGTGCAAAGATAAATACATATATTTCTAACCAAGGCCAAATATTTTAAAACATGCAAAAATGTGGGATTTGAAAATATTTTTGCACAACATACACAATAGGAAAACCGTCAAGAGCGTTTACGATTGTGAACAAGTGCAAGAGGGACGTTCCTTTCCTATCCTCATTACATGAAGGATATCAAATGAATATAAATAGGATTTTAATACAGTTTTAGGTTAGACCTTTGAAGTTTTTAAGATAACCTGAAAGGTTGGTGAAGCACAATTACATTTTCATGTCCTTCTCCTCCTATACTCCTGCATTTTCCATTCACTTTACATTTACGTTCGTTCAGAGTGGGGGTACTACTACCATCAAGGCCAAAGAGTCATGCCTTATGTATTTGACCTCAGTTTTTTTAAAGTGATTTTCACTGTTGCTCACAACATTCAGTTAACTATGTTGTTGACCATTTTAAATCACTACTTTGTGTCCACCTCCTGAACCAAATTGTTAATTTTGTTTTTCCTTTCAGCTTGAATTCACTCCTGAGCAGATTGAGGGTAAGATTGAGATTGTAGTTACAGTTGTGACCTGGAATGGTACACTTATTATAATATAGGTTGTTTTGAGGTTGTATTTTAGTATTTTTGAACATGAGAATACCAAGAAGTGCCTCATACAGTTGAGATGACTAATTAGAGACTGTTGGCATTTGATAGGCTGAGAGTTTGTTCTCTAGTCATTAGCAAATTAAATTAATGGTTTGTGGAAGTGTTCTGAGTGCAACAATATCAATTTACATTCATTTACAATGTTGTGTGACAGATGACAACAATCATACCTTTTCTCCATTGACAGTATTGTTTTTAAGTGGACAGATGTATATGAAAGTGCAAGGGATCCTTGTAGCTCAGGTGGTAGAGCACGGTGCTTAAGTTGCCACGATGGTGGGTTCAATTCCCAGGACCACCCACATGCAAAATGTGTCCATGCATGACTGTAAGTTGCTTTGGATAAAAGTGTCTGCTAAATGGCTTATATTACATACAGAAAAATGTTATATATTGAAAGCAGGAGGCAATCACCCTTTGATTTCCTCACCACTTCAATACATGGTGGCACACTGTTAGCATACCACAGATTGTGGCATTTCCAGTCTCTCCTCAAATTGAGATCTGCATGCAGTGAGACCTACCTGCCAGACACTCAGAAAGCTAAGCGGAATAGATTTTAGACACACAATGATACTTTCGTGTTGCTCTCTCCACAGATTTCAAGGATGCTTTCCAGCTGTTCGACAGGACACCACTCAATGAGATGAAAATCACATACGGACAGTGTGGCGATGTGATCAGGGCACTGGGGCAGAACCCCACCAATGCTGAAATCATGTACGTCCTTGGAAAGCCCAAGGCTGAGGGTAAGTCCATGCAACAATCTATGATCAGTTTTATATTTGTGTTTTTCTCAAATAAAAACATACTGCTCAGTTTGCTTTCTTCGATGTTTCATCAATAAGCTTTTAACATGTAGCTATTATTACTTTTTATATTTGAAATCTAATAGAGGTAATCATATATTTAATATGTATTCTTTTAATTCAGTCTAAGTCAATGTTATACATTTCTAACCCCTGTGTTGGTGATGGTATGGATGGTTTCAATGACATTTGATTTTATTGTTTCATACACAGAGATGGCAACAAAGATGATGGACTTCGACAGCTTCCTGCCAATCCACCAACACATCTGCAAAGCCAAGGACCGCGGCACATATGAAGATTTTGTTGAGGGTCTGAGGGTATTCGACAAACTGGGCGATGGCACGGTCATGGGCGCTGAGCTCAGGCACGTCCTGGCTTCACTGGGTGAGTCCAACACCCCAGACATCTTTAACATACACCATACAATAATACAGACAAAAATAGTTTGACCTTGCCTGGTTCCACAATGTATGTGCTGTAACCAACTCTTTATTGTCATACCGTTGACAACGTTAGAAGAGTTGGCTAAAGCACATTCATTATGGGACCAGGCTAAAGTAGGCTATAAAGGTTTTAGGGCAGACTCAATTTCAATGGTATTAGAAAAGGGAATTGAACAGTATTGTTGATTGGTTGAAGGTGAGAAGATGAAGGAGGATGAGGTTGAGCAGCTCATGACAAACCAGGAGGACGCCAACGGCTGTGTAAACTACGAAGGTAAGAAATGATACCCTCTTCTTGCTATCGTTGACTAAACATTCCAAAACATAGCTTTTAAATCAATCAAGATTTCTGTATGTAATTCCCTTGTCTATTTTTCCTCGCAGCTTTTGTAAAACACGTCATGGCATCTTAAAAATGCTGCCAAGACACCCGATAGTTGAAGACAGGTGATTGTTCATATGTTTATGGAAAGTCCACACCATGTCCCTGATCCCATGTGCTCATCTCATGTGCTCATCCCTATGTGCCCAATTGGATTACTATTCCATCAGGTGACAGGACCAATTAACTTCAACTAATTGTTCATTGTTTTCATTTGCTCCCCATCTTGTTCACTCAAATAACAAATGTGATTGTACTATTCATTTGTGGATCAAAACTTGTGATTAAACAGAATGATTCATTATTATAGTATTGTGCAATACTTCACTTCCGAATTTTACCTATCGTAACTGATTTTCCTTAGTCAGATTTTCCTTGCCATGTGACGGTATACTGTATTGGGGTCTAAGGTCAATGCGGCCTCATGTAGCCTACATCCAATAGAGGGTGTCATTGGTCCAACTAATATACTTTACCAAACAATCAGCTCACAGTGATACATGAAAAGAAACTGGAGAAAAAAAAATCTGAAAAGGAACAGGCAAACTCCGTATGGAGGTCCTTCATATTCATACATCAACCATGACAATTCTTCTAACTGCATCAAGTTAAGCTTTGTGAACAATCTTAAGAAATCTTTATAGAGAAAAGAGATGGACTCAGTTTGACATGTGTGCTCTTTAATGTAATATATTTCATTCACACACAGTCAGTAGCCATTGTAGTCTCTTTATCACACACATTCACATTCCAGGCAGACACCGTGTTTAATGAATCATGTGGCCAAGAAGTGAAGTCACTGTTCTTCCATTGTCTGGTCTGTCGAGACATCTTTGCAAGTTTTACTTAAGTCATTTTCACTTGAAAGGAAACACCCTGCTTAAAGTTATAGCAAAAGTCAGAGCTGATTAAATCTGTCAGTGTCCACACGGAACAAGGACACCTTGTTATGTCTCCATTCTTCTCTTCTTTGGTTGATCATATCACACAACCTATGCCAATTTAATGATGCCACTTGATTTTCCTGGTTGCAGACACAAGAGGGCAGACATGTATCAAGTACTGAAAGAAAAATTACAATGAATATGTCAGAAAAATACCAAATGTATATATTATCAGGATGGATAAGAGCTTAATTTCAAGTATAAAATGTAAAAAATCTATCTAGTTTATAAAAAGTAAAGAGTTTGTTCTAAATATTACAATGTAGTGGATGTATAGGCCTACATTATATTAATTGGCTTCTTACCTTCAACAAATAGATTAAGCCAGTGGTCTGAAAACCAGAGACCTTTCCGTGGCTGTGTTTGGTTTGTTAAATTGATTGTTTCCAGCAGGAAAACACGCCATAATCACCTGGTATTACAAATCGGATTTAAGATGATTGGATAACTGTCCGATTACAGATCAGTAGGTCTGCATCAGTCGCCAGTGTCCACATGATGTCCTTTTTTCTTTTTCAATATTTCCATTTCAGTATACATTGTAACTTATTTACCTTTCATGTGGATAATGTCTTGCTAATTTGATTATCTGACTCCTAGGAAGAGTAGAGTGAACAGCAGTCTCTCAACTCATTGTCCTAATGTACTGTAGCACTTCGGACATGTTGTTTTAGCCCCAGTCCCCATGGCTCAACCCCAGGAAGACCCCCTGAATGCTGCTCTCTGTACTAACTGACATTGAAAGTGAATGCTGCTCTCTGTAATAACTAACATTGAGATTCATTAAGCCTGAATGACTTGATAGACGAACCATTTACCTGCGAGTCTATCTGGTAGTATTAGTCATACATTTTTACAGTACCCACAAATTATATTTGGCTTAGGTGAAAACTAGCATGTTGTTGAGTAAAATATTTGTTAGACTTGTACAGCCCACATTTCAAGTTATATTCCAATGTTTTCCCTGTCTCCTTTTTCATTGTCTCCAACCTTGCAATTGAAAAGGCTTTGGAAAAATGTAACACGAATAGACTGGAAGAGGACTTGATGTGTAGCAATATCAGTGTAAGTTAATGAACTCTTATTCACACATCATGTGATTTAACAAGTGATTTTGGGAAACAGTGGGACCTATTTACAGTCTAAAATTAAGTACATTGACTTGCGAAAGTATTCACCCCATTGGCATTTTTCCTATTTTGTTGTCTTACAACCTGGAATTAAAATACATTTTTTGGGGGGGTTTGTATCCTTTATTTACACAACATGCCTACCACTTTGAAGATGCAACATATGTTTTATTGTGAAACAAACAAGAAATAAGACAAAAAAAACAGAAAACTTCAGCGTGCATAACTATTCACCCCCCAAAGTCAATACTTTGTAGAGCCATCTTTTGCAGCAATTACAGCTGCAAATCACTTGGGGTATGTCTCTATAAGCTTGGCAATCTAGCCACTGGGATTTTTGCCCATTCTTCAAGGCAAAACTGCTCCAGTTCCTTCAAGTTGGATGTGTTCCGCTGGTGTACAGCAATCTTTAAGTCATACCACAGATTCGCAACTGGATTGAGGTCTGGGCTTTGCCTAGGCCATTCCAAGACATTTAAATGTTTCCCCTTAAACCACTCGAATGTTGCTTAAGCAGTATGCTTAGGATCATTGTCCTGCTGGAAGGTGAACCTCTGTCCCAGTCTTAAATCTCCGGAAGACTGAAACAGTTTCCCCTCAAGAATTTCCCTGTATTTAGCACCATCCATCATTCCTTCAATTCTGACCAATTTCCCAATCCCTGCCCATGAAAAACAACCCCACAGCATGATGCTGCCAACACCATGCTTCACTGTGAGGATGGTGTTCTCGGGGTGATGAGAGGTGTTGGGTTTGCGCAGACATAGCGTTTTCCTTGACGGCCAAAAAGCTCAATTTTAGTTTCATCTGACACGAGTATCTTCTTCCATATGTTTGGAGAGTCTCCCACATGCCTTTTGGCGAACACCAAATGTGTTTGCTTATTTTTTTCTTCAAGCAATGGCTTTTTTTCTGGCCACTCTTCCGTAAAGCCCAGCTCTGTGGAGTGTACGACTTAAAGTGGTCCTATGGACAGATACTCCAATCTCCGCTGTGGAGCTTTGCAGTTCCTTCAGAGTTATCTTTGGTCTCTTTGTTGCCTCTCTGATTAATACCCTCTTTGCCTGGTCCATGAGTTTTGGTAGGAGTCCTTCTCTTGGCAGGTTTGTTGTGGTGTCATATTTTTCCCATTTTTAAATAATGGATTTAATGGTGCTCTGTGGGATGTTCAAAGTTTTGGATTATTTTTTATAACCCAACCCTGATCTGTAAATCTCCACAACTTTGTCCCTGACCTGTTTGGAGAGGTCTTTGGTCTTCATGGTGCCGCTGGCTTGTTGGTGCCCCTTGCTTAGTGGTGTTGCAGACTCTGGGGCCTATCAGAACAGGTGTATATATACTGAGATCATGTGACAGATCATGTGACACTTAGATTGCACACAGGTGGACTTTATTTAAGTAATTATGTGACTTCTGAAGGTAATTGGTTGCACCAGATTTTATTTAGGTGCTTCATAGCAAAGGGGGAGAATACATATGCACCACAACTTGTCCCTTTTTTTGAAACAAGTAATATTTCTCATTTCACTTCACCAATTTGAACTATTTTGTGTATGTCCATTACATGCAATCAAAATAAAATATCTATTTGATTTACAGGTTGTAATGCAACAAAATAGGAAAAAAATCAAGCGGGATGAATACTTGTGCAAGGTACTGTATCATACCCCTTTCTTCCCTTACCACTTTTTGCTCCATCAAAAAAGGTTGATTCGCTCCCTCTCCTGACCTTGTTTGGCTATCTTTTCCTCTCTCATCTTGAGAAACATTTATAGATCATCACCATCATCATTTCATTTCCCCAGCATCTTGCATCATACAGTTGAAGTCTGAAGATTACATACACCTTCGCCAAATACATTTAAACTCAGTTTTTCACAATTCCTGACATTTAATCCTAGTACAAAATCCCTATCTTAGGTCAGTTAGGATCACCACTTTATTTTAAGAATGTGAAATATCAAAATATTAGTAAAGAGAATGATTTATTTCAGCTATTATTCCTTTCATCAAATTCCCAGTGGGTCAGAAGTTAAAATACACTCAATTAGTATTTGGTAGCATTGCCTTTAAATTGTTTCACTTGGGTCAAACGTTTCGGGTAACCGTCCACAAGCTTCCCACAATAAGTTGGGTGAATTTTGGCCCATTCCTCCTGACAGAGCTGGTGTAACTGAGTCAGGTTTGTAGGCCTCCTTGCTCGCACACACTTTTTCAGTTCTGCCCACACATCTTCTATAGGATTGAGGTCAGGGCTTTGTGATGGCCACTCCAATACCTTGACTTTGTTGTCCTTAAGCCATTTTTCCACAACGTTGGAATTATGCTTGGGGTCATTGTCCATTTGGAAGACCCATTTGCGACCAAGCTTTAACTTCCTGACTGATGCCTTGAGATGTTGCTTCAATATATCCACATAATTTTCTTCCCTCATGATGCCATCGATTTTGTGAAGTGCACCAGTCCCTCCTGCAGCAAAGCACTCCCACAACATGAAGCTGCCACTCCCGTGTTTCACGGTTGGGATGGTGTTCTTCGGCTTGCAAGCCTCCCCCATTTTCCTCCAAACATAACAGTGGTCATTATGACCAAACAGTTCTATTTTTGTTTCATCAGACCAGAGAACGTTTCTCCAAAAAGTATGATCTTTGTCCCAATGTGCAGTTGCAATCCGTAGTCTGGCTTTTTTATGGCAGTTTTACTGTGTTTTACTGTGGATATAGATACTTTTGTACCTGTTTCCTCCAGCATCTTCACAAGGTCCTTTGCTGTTGTTCTGGGATTGATTTGCACTTTTCGCACCAAAGTACATTAATCTTTAGGAGACAGAATGCTCTCCTTCCTGAGCGGTATGACAGCTGCGTGGTCCCATGGTGTTTATACTTGCGTACCATTGTTTGTACAGATGAACGTGGTACCTTCAGCCATTTGGAAATTGCTCCCAAGGATGAACCAGACTTGTGGAAGTATACCATTTTTTTCTGAGGTCTTGGCTGATTTCTTTTGATTTTCCCAATATGTCAAGCAAAGAGGAATTGAGTTTGAAGGTAGGCCTTAAAATACATCCACAGGTACACCTCCAATTGAGTCAAATGATGTCAATTAGGCTATCAGAAGCTTCTAAAGCCATGACATCATTTTCTGGAGTTTTCCAATCTGTTTTAAAGCACTGTCAACTTAGTGTATGTAAACTTCTGACCCACTGGAATTGTGATACAGTGAATTATAAGTGAAATAATCTGTCTGTAAACAATTGTTGGAAAAATTACTTGTGTCATGCACAAAGTAGATGTCCTAACCAACTTGCCAAAACTATAGATTGTTAACAAGAAATTTGTGGAGTGGATGAAAAACACATTTTAATGACTCCAACCTAAGTGTATGTAAACTTCCGACTTCAACTGTATATGTTTTTTTGCATAACCAATGTTAGGAGGCTACATTCATATTAATCTGAAATGTTGCTCCAGAAAACATTGAGCTGATTGAAGGTCCTAAGCATCCTTAGATAAGCTTCATTCATGTAGATATTTAGGGCAACTTTTTCTATCTGCAAAACTCATAATAGTAGCCAAAATGATTGTTTAAGTTTGATGGAGGTGCGTTGTTGAGGCCCCTTCGCTCCATTTTAAGCGAACGCGACTTAGTCAAGCTATCAAGGCATGAGGCGAGACCCAGATGCAGACACAGGAGGCAGATGGTTGGAGTCTTACAATTTGTATTAATCCAAAAAGGGGTAGACAAGAGAATGGTCGTGTACAGGCAAAAGGTCAAAACCATTTCAGAGTCCAATAGGTACCGAAGGGATGGCAGATTCAAGGTCAGGGCAGGCAGGCAGGATGATCAGGCAGGCAGGAAAGTAGTCCAGAGTCAGGCAGTGGTCAAAACTGGGAAGACTAGCAAAAGAGAATAGAAAAGGAGTACGGGGAAAAACACACTGGTTGACTTGACTAAACATACAAGACGAATTGGCACAGAGAGACAGGAAACACAAGGATAAATACACTGGGGAAAATAAGCGACACCAGGAGGGGGTGGAGACAATCACAGGGACAGGTGAAACAGATCAGGGCGTGACACAAGCAAGCACAAGGACCCCTGTGATATTCATTTAGTTCAGTTTGTGTGAGGTAAGCAATGTCAGATGATGACTAAGTAAAGTATATATTTCATGTAAAGAAATCTAATCATAACATACAGTATGTCAAAACTTCTTCTCGCCATGCAGTTATGACATCATTTATTATTAGCCAAGTTAATGATTGGTGAAATGCGACTGAAAATAGTCACAGGGAACTTGAGGGACATATTACAAGTTGTAGGAGGACCCAGTAGGATATGCAGCCATAGCCCGAGAGGCACATCAGATCCACAAAACACATTTTATTCATCTGTCAAGCAACAGAAGCATAAATTGTCTGGAAATAAGTCTGGAAATGCTGGACAAGATTGTAGGTAGCAGCCTTACAAACCAGAGAGAATATTTATTTCAATCTGAATATTTTACCACATGTAATTGTCACAACAAGCCTTTATTGGCTTGAATCAGAGATGCAGCTAATTGTTAGGGCTATATAACTCACAGTGAGTACAGTGAGAGTGCTGCTACACCTCATTCCATCCAACTACAGTAAGAATAGTAGGAAACCCAATCCACATGTACAGTCTATTTTTTTTACCTGGCACTCTTCCTTAGGCCATCTTCAGATCCTCCAATGAGTCTAGCATCTGCATGTAAGGTTAGCATGCCATGGAGTCAGTGTAGCCAGCGTCCTTCATCATGCAAATATTTATTCTATTCAATAGTTTTAATGGCAGTCTGTGGTTAGAGATGTTAAGCCCTTATTAAGCCCTTATTGGGTCAAAGAGATTCTAATCCAAATTGAGCACTGGTATAATGAAATAGAATGAATACAATGCACAAAATGCAATCCTTCTCCTCATTGTCTCCTCAGTGAATACTGATTATTGAATGAGTCTGACTAAGTCTGGAAATACTGGACAAGATTGTAGGTAGCAGCCTTACAAACCAGAGAGAATATTTATTTCAATCTGAAGATTTTACCACATGTACTTGTATAAATGCATATCAATCACACATATCAGTACAACAATTAATGTAGAAACATAGTTTTTGCTCTTTACACAATGTTTTTCTATAAGGCAACATTGGTATTTCAACAAAAAGCCAAAATGCATTTATGTACATTAATACGTCATTAATTCAAACCTACATAAGAGAATGGTGAAGCTATACAAAATATGAAAAAGGTTGGAAAAAGTGCACTGACAACAAGTAAACATATGCAGGTAAACATGTTTCACATCTTTGGTGAATATGTCATTTTGAATGAATTAATCATAAAGAAAAATACAAATAAATCTAAGTTTTAACTTTCAATCTCAAGTTTTAGTTGGATTTCCATTGGTGAATTTAAAACTCTGCTTACCTTTTATTAACATTCATGGGAGTGCTGTATGTCCAGAATTGTGATGGATTCAATAGACTAAACACATCATGGAAAGTACAATTTAAACTGTAAAATGAGAGATGGTGATACAAACAAGTAAAATAACATATTCATACCTTTCTATGATTGCTTACTATGGTTGTAGTTATTCATGTAACCTGAATGCTCTGAATTTTCTTAATTAATTACTACGGTCACTAACAGTAAAAGAGAAAAAAACATATTTACTTCATAAAATGTGTACAAATACTGTATTAATTACAATATACAACAATCTTTAAAATAGTTGATGTACAGTACAGCAAAACACTTTTGTTACACATGTTTTATCGCACTCTTTGAAGATTTTATCTTATTTTTAGACCTTCTCAACTAGAACCCCTAGATATGATTAAAACTGCTCCAATATAAACATTCAACTTGGAGGCACCTCCCAAACATAAATAACAAAATTATGTTCAACCAACAGGGTTTAGTGTTTTAGGACAAGAAAATAGCTAAAATATTTACAGTTTTTCACATACAGTAGTTTATTGGCAATTTATTTAGATCTTGGGACTGTTTGCGTGAAAACTATTTGCTTGAAAAGTTGGTGGTATTCAAGAGAGGAATTGCGCATATGGAGTGAGTCACATTTATGAAAATATAACACAGGAAACTGGTACAAAGTCAACTCTTTCAGAAAATTATACATCAAGCAATCAAGGGGTGTAAACTCTAATGAACATGACAGGTTCATCCTTTATTCTATGGTACCATATTATTTTCACAGTAATTACCGAATGATGAAGAGAAAAATAACTGACCTTCCAGAAGTACATCTTTCATTACAAGCAATTTGATAAAATATAATTGACTGTTGTACAACATAAATGTGGTTCTAGTCCAATTTCAATGCCAGGAAAATGTGTAAAGCAATAATTAATTCTGACTTAGTCACTGAGCCGTACCTACGTTATTTAAAAAAACAGCAACTCTCAACAGATGTTATATAGTTTAATTTGAGCATCCTGCTTACTATATACTCCCAAAGAATAGTTTTTGTACTTTTACCCCTTTTTCTCCCCAATTGGTGGTTACAGTCTTGTCCGATCGCTGCAACTCCCCTACAGACTCAGGAAAGGCGAAGGTCGGGAGCCATGCATCCTCTGTGTCACGTTCCTGACCTTATTTCCTTTGTTTAGTATTGTTTAGTTGGTCAGGACGTGAGCTGGGTGGGCATTCTATGTTATGTGTTTCTATGTTGGGTTGATCTAGCCTGATATGGTTCTCAATCAGGGGCAGGTGTTTTACGTTTCCTCTGATTGGGTAGGCCATATTAAGGTAGGCTGTTCTCACTGTTTGTTTGTGGGTGATTGTTGCTGTGTCTGTGTCTGTTCGCCACACAGTACTGTTTCGTTTCGTTCGTTCGTGTGTTCCTTCCTGTTCGTGCGTTCATGTTTTATGTTCTCAAGTACAGGTCTGTTCACGTCGGTTTGTTATTTTGTATTTTGTCAAGTGTTCTTCGTGTTCGTCTTTATCAAATAAGTCATTATGTATTCACACTACGCTGCGCTTTGGTCCGATCCTTGCTCCTCTTCAGACGAGGAGGAAGACGAGCGTTACACTCTGAAACATGACCCTGCCAAGCCGGACTGCTTCTTGACACACTGCTCGCTTAACCCGGAAGCCAGCTGCACCAATGAGTCGGAGGAAACATCATCCAGCTGGCGACCATTGTCAGCTTGCAGGCACCTGGCCTGCCACAAGGAGTCGCTAGAGCGCGATGGGACAAGGAAATCCCTGCGGGCAAACCCTCCACTAACCTGGACGACACTGGGCTAATTGTGTGCCGCCCCAATTGGCCCAGTGTCATCCGGGTTAGTGGGTGCCTGCAAGGTGACATTAGTCGCCAGCTGGATAATATTTCCTCCGACTCACGGCCAGCTGCGACACAGTCAGGGACCGAACTCGGGGCTGTAGTGATGCCTCAAGCACTGCGATGCAGTGTCTTAGACCGCTGCGCCACTCGGGAGAGCTGTATACTCCCAAAGTAACTAAACTATGATGTACATGGTTGCTTATAAACCTAAATAGATGTATACAATGCATTAAACAAATACCCCAGATCAGTGAGCTTGTACTCAAAACCCGTCTAATTGCATAATTTCTACAATTCCACATTTTAAGAACTTAATTCCCTCGGTGCATGGGTTCTACTGTTCTATTTTGCTGAATTTGTATTATAATACAGGGGGGGCCTGGAGGGAGAGGAGGCTAACACCCATGCAGGTCAGACCGTCGGTCAGTCACTGGCACAGTGCTTGGCATGTTGACCTGAGCAAACATTAAGGAAGCCAAAGGAAGCTCTCACTTATCAGGCTCTATCTCTCTCTGGCTCCTGGACCCAACAGTTTAGTGCTGACACTGATTAAGTACGGCACATTGGGATTTGAAAGAGAGAAAATAACTATGTAAAAAGGATTTAATGTATGCACAATGTACTGTACCTTTAAATTACTCCTATTTCTCTTGACTTGGGACAGCTGTGGCATTGCGTGGACTGAAATCAGGGTCGGTTCAGTGTTTAAGTAAGTGTTATGTAAAAGTCTAAGAATCACAGTCCCATCTCCATTATTTATATAATAAGATAATGGATATAATCTGAACTCAAACCCAGTGAATGATAGCTTTGATCTATGATTACTCATCCAAATAAGAGCAGCCTTAGGGGTTTTTTATACAGAAGAGAGAAAAACACATCATTGACGATGTGCTGCTCAAAAGCATTTGAGAATGAGTGGCAGGGAACAATCTTAAAATAAATTAGGCTGAAAACAATTATACAATTGAATAGCTCTTAGGGTGACATTTTGACAAGCAAAAAAGGGGTGCTGATGACAAACCAAACGATATCACTTTGAGTCTGCACGTTCCTTCTTTCCTTGGTGATTAACAGTATCATTTGATCTCTCTCTTTTCATCCCGTGTCTGCTCTGTTTATGCACATTCCTGCTTATTCCTGCACTCTCATAGACATGAAACAATTAAGGGGTATGGAAATAAATGCTGCTACAAGTACAGTAGAGTACTGAGAGTGATTAGGGTCTCTTTTGACATTACCACTGCTTTTTTTGCCTCGTCAGGACTGGTCCTTGACAGGTCGACATTCCTGACCTATTCAAATCCAACCTGGTGTAATACAGTATGAAAACAGCTATTAATGCATTGCCAGTAAGACTTTGACTCTGCGATCACTTCACAATGTTCATTTGGAGAGGCGGCTTTGCCCATCTGTTCTGAATTTACTTCTTTGCCACACGTCCAAGGAGGTTGTGTTACAGTATTGTATTTCGGAAAACCTAATGGTCTCTTCCTCAAAGCTCTCTTTATCTGTCCTTATGCAGCTGGGGTAAGAAATAAAGGAAATAGACAACGTATGGAGAGGTGCTTCAAGACAAGTCTCTTCCCTAGAAAAATGACATTTCCAAAGGTGACCTTTGGATTTGGTCAAACGGCTGTGGTCTGTTTTATACTATGGAAGCTGATCCTGGTGGGTGAGGTGGGGAGGGACATGGCACGTGCCACGCGCACTCTCAGGGCATGGTTGTCCTGCCAACGATGCCATCTTTTCCTGGCTGCTGAGCGCACCTGGAAGATGACAATGAAATATTGTATTAGTGGTGGGCAGCCAGTCTATCTGGTAGGACACACAATATCTAGGGCACAGGAAATCTCTTGAACTTGAATTAACATATTTTATTTAACCTTTATTTAACTAGGTAAGTCAGTTAATAAGAACAAAATCTTATTTACAATGACGGCCTACCCAGGCCAAACCCTCCCCTAACACGGACGACGCTGGGCCAATTGTGCGCCGCCTTATGGGGCTCCCGATCACGGCCGGCTGTGACAGTAGTAATGCCTCTAGCACTGCGATGCAGTGCCTTAGACCGCTACGCCACTCGGTCAACAAACAATCTTTACAAAATGGTACAGAACCATATACAGTGAATAGCTTCAAAAGTATCCACAGTAGACTTCAATCAGTGTCTTTTTTTCCCATGTGTATATATCAATGAAAGCTTCATAGATGCAGTTGAGAACAGCAGAAGCAGGAGGGAGCCACATTTTTCACAACCCTTTTTATGGCACTTTGAATTTCAGCAATGATGGACCACTAAAGTAAGGGGGAAATTGGTCTAGAAAAATAGAGAGCATCTTCTTTAAAGTTTGTAAAAGAAAATAGCCTGCAGGATAACGATGGTAAAAGTAGGGTCTCAGGACTTTTTGTCCACAGCCTCTCATAACGGTCCGCCACATAGCGAAGCCCACGCGTGAAAAGACCATTGTTGACTAACCTCGCCATTAAGAAAGCAGTAGAATACTGACACAAAGAACCCCTGGAAAACAAGACAGAACAACGTTAGAATGTACAGAATGTAACTTCATATGTAAAATCTGTTTTCATAGATCTTTATTAATTCACTCAAATAAGGATGTACAATAATCAATTCACTCAAATACGGGTGAAGTCACTCAGATAGGGATGTACAATATTGGACAATAATCACCTATTGGTCAGATATTTTATAGTGAGTCCAAGTAATCAGATGGCCACTCAAGGTGGGCTAGCAATAGGCTTTTTTTTAGAGTGAAAATGTGATTCATGTAATAAAAATGCCACTTTCTGCAAAGTGTTACCAGTGGCGGTCAGTGATGTTTTTCGTTTTTCATGAGCATGGCCTTATTTCTATGAAAGCATATTGGATGACTGTCATTCATATCCATTTTTCCAGTTCAATGTAACAGTGATAGGTTTAGGCTACTACATAATAATAGTACTCTAATTTTCCTTATACCCATCATGAGGTTGCTATAACTTAGCCTATGAATGAACGTTTACAATGTACAGTAGGTGCACACAGGTTGAGAGACCACTTGAGGTGACAGATGATATACTGTAGGGTGTAATCATTAGTACAACAGTTGCAAATGAGAGTTTCAATTGGACAAATTCAGGTATGTTTATCCCTGTTTTGTTCCTTTTGCTTGCGCTTAAGAAAAGTTTTTCAACAGAATCGGCGGAATGAATACACACCTGATCACCCGTAAACACAATTCACTTTCATAGCAGCCACATTCTATTCCTTCTCGCATCTATGCTCTCTCCTCTCACCTTTTCCCTTCGCTTGTGGACTTCAACACACAACACATTAGGCTAAAAAAGCTTTCCAAGCCAAACTATATCATAACTGCTACACACAGCCTAAAGTAGTTGTCAACATATTAGCTAATGTAAAGTCAACATAGCATATAGAACTAACGCGTTAGTAAACACACTACAATCATGCAGTAACGTTACAGTGTACAGTCAGTAAACTAGTGTTTACAACATATTCTTTGCCCCAATGAGTAACTTGTATAGATATGGAAAAAAAAGCAATTGAATCAATGATTCACAAATGTATAAGAACAATTCGGCACTTCACTTCACATTCAGGGCAGTCTGTATTTCACATTTCAACATAGCAATAATAGAAGTACTGATTCATGATGGAACAGCCTTTTAAGAATAGTCTAAAACCTGACCCCTATTCTCTACACACCTTCACTGAGCACCATTAACACATACAGTACAGTCTCCCCACCCACTCAGCCTTGCATTGTGGAGCAAAGGTTTACACCGAGAATACTCAATGTGGACAAACTCACGCCCACATACATTCTCCTGACAGCTCCTTCTTCCACAGGCTATAAAACCTCAAATGAACAGCATATTAAAGCTAAAGAAAATTATAAAGATTTAAAAGGTTCAAGAGTTGTGTGTTCTTGGGAAGGAGCAACTTGGTAAAGAAAAAAAAGACTCCATGATCTTACCTGAAATGATTGTAGAAATGAATTGAAATAAATAAAAACTATTTGCGAGATGTCGTCCTCCCCGGGATTCACAAAAAACAGCATGTAGGTGATCCCCAGCAAAGGCAGTAGCACTAATGTCGCTTTTACTGCTTTTCTGTGAAGGAAATAACAGAAAAACAGCAGTACTCCAATTTAGTTACCAAAGTAATTGGTGAAAGTGGTTGCGTCTACAGGGAAGATGTGTAAATGTTTCAATGTACGTACACTTCCAAAGTTTTGGAACACCTACTCATTCAAGGGTGTTTCTTTATTTTTACATTTTTCTACATTGTAGAATAATAGTGAAGACATCAAAACTATGAAATTACACATATGGAATCACGTAGTAACGAAAAAAGTGTTAAACAAATCAAAATATATTTTATATTTGAGATTCTTCAGATAGCCACCCTTTGCGTTGATGACAGCTTTGCACACTCTTGGCATTCTCTCAACCAGCTTCATGAGGTTGTCACCTGGAATGCATTTCAATTAACAGGTGTGCCTTCTTAAAAGTTAATTTGTGGAATTTCTTTCCTTCTTAATGTGTTTGAGCCAATCAGTTGTGTTGTGACAAGGTAGGGGGGTATACAGAAGATAGCCCTATTTGGTAAAAGACCAAGTCCATATTATGGCAAGAACAGCTCAAATAAGCAAAGAGAAACAACAGTCCATCATCACTTTAAGACATGAAGGTCAGTCAATACAGAACATTTCAAGAACTTTGAAAGTTTCTTCAAGTGTAGTCGCAAAAACCATCAAGCGCTATGATGAAACTGGCTCTCATGAGGACCGCCACAGGAATGGAAGACCCAGAGTTACCTCTGCTGCAAAGGTTAAGTTCATTAGAGTTACCAGTCTCAGAAATTGCAGCTTAAATAAATGCTTCACAGAGTTCAAGTAACAGACATATCAACATCAACTGTTCAGAGGAGACTGTGTGAATCAGGCCTTCATGGGTGAATTTCTGCAAAGAAACCACTACTAAAGGACACCAATAATAAGCAGATACTTGCTTGGGCCAAGAAACACGAACAATGGACATTCGTCTGGTGGAAAGGTCTCCTTTGGTCTGGAGTCTGTCACGCCCTGATCTGTTTCACCTGTCTTTGTGATTGTCTTCACCCACCTCCAGGTGTCACCTGTTTTCCCCATTAGTCCCTGGATATTTATTCCGGTGTTCCGTGTTTGTCTGTTGCCAGTTTTTCTCGTCTTGTCAAGTCAACCAGTGTGTTTTTCCCTGCTCCTGCTTTTCTTATCTCTCTTTTGCTAGTCCTCCTGGTTTTGACCCTTGCCTGCCTTGACTCTGAACCTACTGGTCTGACCATACTGCCTGCTCTGACCACGAGCCTGCCTGCCACTCTGTACCTCCTGGACTCTGACCTTGTTTATGATCTTTTGCCTGTCCATGACCATTCTCTTGCCTGCCCCTTGGATTATAATAAATATCAGAGACGCAAACCATCTGCCTCCCGTGTCTGCATCTGGGTCTCGCCCTGTGCCCTTACAGGAGTCCAAATTGGAGATTTTTGGTTCCAATCGCCGTGTCTTTGTGAGACGTGGGTGAACGGATGATCTCCGCATGTGTATTTCCCACCGTAAAGCATGGAAGAGGGGGTGTTATGGTGTGGGGGTGCTTTGCTGGTGACACTGTCTGTGATTTACTTTCAAGGCACACTTAAACTCAAGGCACACTTAAACAGCATGGCTACCACAGCATTTTTCAGCAATACGCCATCCCATCTGGTTTGGGCTTAGTGGTACTATCATTTGTTTTTCAACAAGACAATGACCCAACACACCTCCAGGCTGTGTAAGGGGTATTTTACCAAGAAGGAGAGTGATGGAGTGCTGCATCAGATGACCTGGCCTCCAAAATCCCCAACCTCAACCAAACTGAGGTGGTTTAGAATGAGTCGGACTGCAGAGTGAAGGAAAAGCAGGCAACAAGTGCTCAGCATATGTGTGAACTCCTTCAAGACTGTTGGAAAAGCATTCCAGGTGAAGCTGGTTGAGAGATGGCCAAGAGTGTGCAAAGCTGTCATCAACGCAAAGGGTGGCTATTTGAAGAATCTCAAATATAAAATTGATTTGTTTAACACTTTTTTGGTTACTACATGATTCCATATGTGTGTTTTCATAGTTTGATGTCTTCACTATTATTCTACAATGTAGAAAATAGTAAAAATAAAGAAAATGATGAGTAGGATGAGAAGGTGTTCTAAGACTTTGGACCAGTAGTGTATGTCAATACAAAAAAGCACTCCAAGACCTCAAATTTATTTTGGGAGATTGTTTGCTACTTACCATTTCTCACAAAGGATGTTGATAAATGACCCCAAATAATGAATATCAGAGATACATATTCATAGCTAGTAAAGTTAGAACCCCATCCTATGAGACTACTTCCTCACTAGGCTCCTATCAGATCAACTAGGAGGGAGATGTACAATATTGGAAAATATCACCTATTGGTCAGATATTTTATAGTGAGTCCACATAATCAGATTGCCACTCAAGGATTGCTAGCAATAGGTATTTGTTTCAGAGTGAAAATGTGATTAATAAAATAAAAATGCAAATTTCTTAAAACTGGGCTTGACTCCAGCAGGTTGATGATAGAAAGGGGTCACGCCCTGACCTTAGAGAGCCTTTTTATGTCTCTAGTTGGTTTGGTCAGGGTGTGATTTGGGGTGGGCATTCTATGTTTTGTTTTCTATGTTTCTTTATTTCTATGTTTTGGCCGGGTATGGTTCTCAATCAGGGACAGCTGTCTATCGTTGTCTCTGATTGGGAGTCATACTTAGGTAGCCCATTTTCCCTCCTTTCAGGGTGGGTAGTTAACTTTGTTAGAGGCTTCATAGCCCTGTTAAGCTTCACGGTCGTTTTGTATTGTTTATTGTTTTGTTGGCGACATTCAAATAAAAATAATTATGTACGCTCACCACGCTGCACCTTGGTCTTCTTCCAGCATCGGCCGTGACAAAAGGGGTTTATTGCTTAGGGTTTTGTGGCCAAAACAAACATCTGACAATATAAGAGGCCCATTTGAGTATCAGGTTGAAAATGGAAAATCTCTATGGGAGACAGTCTTTCATTCTTAATTTCCTCGAATTACGATGTGATTTTAGGTAATCTACCTAAGCAGTGAAGTAGTTGATGGCCCTGTTAACACATCAAATAGCACCTATTGTATGATATAAATCCACTGTTTGACTTTGAGTAGGGAACCCAATGTCAGCAATATCAGCATTGGAGTAACAGAGGTCTATTCTACAGGACAGAGGTCTGTAGACTTTGCTGGGAATTGAGATGCCCCCTTTTGAGTTTTCAAATAATCCACTAGGAATAAAAGCTTCAATGTGAATCGAGGGCGATGAAAGTTGTTCCGGGAATAATATGCGAAAGGCTATTCTCACTGCGCAACATCAGCAGATCATTTGTAAATAAAAAGAGGGGTTCTATTTCAAACAGAAACGATCATCATGGAAAATGTTGTGTGTGTGTGTGTGTGTGTGGGGCCATATCTTTACAGGAATGTTATGTAATGATGCGTGCAAGTTGAGTACAGATTGAAGTGATTCACCCCTTATAAAGCAGCTGACCTTATTATCACTTCGTTGAGTAGGAGGGATTTGTTAAACAAATGCCCCATTAATTGCTCCATAAACTGTGAATGTTGAGGGGAGGTTGTAATAACTGCAATAACTGTGGGTTGGCAGTCTCACATCACGATACAATGTATCAGACTAAGGACGAAGACCATGTTAGGACAAAGACCATGTTGTTTGAAATGTTATTGTGTCACCTTTATTAAAACGTTTGCGTATGAAGCAACCAAACAGTGAGCGGACGTTCCCTTATTCTCTATGAATTAGTGTAACTCTTGGCGAATCCTATAGTGTACGGCATTGGTTTGTCAGGTGTTTTTTTTTTCTTCCCCTGACTGTCTTCAAGGCACCAGCATCAGAGGGAATAACAAAATGTTAGGAAACCAGATACGGGTGTTCTGTGGTGATAACGTTCTTGGAAAGACTCGTGCCTCTCTCCCATTCAGTCACATAGCCTTTCTGCTGAAATGATAGGAAGAGATTGTTCCTTTCAGCAAAATGTCACTTCTGGATGACTTTATATTTGCAACATTTTGGGACAGTCAAAATGTATTTAAGAATCCTCCTTTGGCATTAGGGTGGATTCCTTCTGAGGTCTAAATGAGTTTGGTTTGAATAATTAACTCTAATAACTCCTCAAACTCGCTATAGAGAATCTCTTTGAGTTTCTACAGGGCAAAAAAAGCATCGGTTAAAACTCAATGGTTCAACGTTAACGAACGCTTCCACTTCCTCACTGAAAAACACTGCGGGAAGCAATGGAGGCTAAATGCAGAATATAATATTTTTTTATTTAACGTTTATTTAACTAGGCAAGTCAGTTAAGAACAAATTCTTATTTACAATGACGGCCTACACCCGGACAACGCTGGGTCAATTGCGCCGCCCTATGGGACTCAAACTGGAATCAAACTTGTGCGTCGCCCTATGGGACTCAAAGCCTGGAATCAAACTGAGAAGCAGTGACTTAGACCGCTGCGCCACTCGGGAGCCCCCCGAGTGAATATTAAATGGAGGTCAAGTAATCTTAATATGGCATGCGATATTTCAAATAACAACCCCACAGGAGTAGTGACTCACCTGTACTGTATAGTTTCTGATGTGGTAGAAGCTCTCAACTTGGTCATAAGGATTCTTACTATGTTGAAGAGGAAAACGAAGTTTATCTAGCAGAGAACACAGATGGAAAACTTTCATTAGGAGTTCATTATGTAGAACATGATGTTTTAGTAATGAAAAAATAACTAAAGGAAGTGAAATTTGCTGCAGTTGCATTACGGCAGCAAAGGAATAAAACAGTGAGAGACAATAGTCTTGTTACCTACCAAAAGCACAAGGATGACCGGCCCTTGATAAATGTAGTCAATATACTTTCCAGGTTCTTTCCCAAACCAGCATCTGTTGACACACATTAAAATAATGGCTTTTTGAAGTGTTGCATATAAAACAACATAATTTGTATCAATCTATATTCCATTATTAGCTAAACAATTTTGGAGCATTATCAAGACTTTCCAGAGTTTCCAAGTTAGAAATTGCTATAATTGAAATTAAATTGGAGATGAAATGTACTCTTTTGGTTAGCCAAGAAGTGCCTTGATAATAGTAGCATAAACATCACAGTCAAAACATATACAACATGACCTCTAACTATTGAACTGCAGTCTGACTTTATTCTATTAAAAAGGACAGCAATTGCATTTTCAAATAAACTGAGCTATCAATTGCCTTTTCATAACCTCTTTAGATTACATTAATGATCCTCTTGTAAATGCTACAGTGAATGCCCCTTTGACACCTACAATACAGTAAATTGCTGATTCACCTTGAATCCGTACTGGTAGTGGCTCCACAATACTAAAAGGATTCAAGTACTACACTGTACTACAAAGGGTATAAGACATCTTTCAAGGTTTATCTGTGACTAACACATTTACAATGGCATACATGTACAGGTGTAGGATCTTAATCTGATCACCCTGTTGCAGCAGAAATTCTGAACGTGTAGTTTTCATTTCCACTTTGAAATGTCAGACTTGATTTTCCCTTATGAAAATTGTATCAATCTGTACAGAAATGTCAATTAATTATAATCCACATAATAATTAACATTTATTGTTGCTAAAGGATAATTTTTCTGCTGTAGCAAACTGGCTCAAATTAAGATCCTACGTCTGTATAGGTTTCTTTGCAATCTATCAAAGGTCATTAACCTTCACCTTTGATGGACCCTCAGCTTTTAAAATGGTTAGTCAGATACAACAAAATACCTACAACACAAACAATTTATTAATGCTTGAGATTTCATTGTTGTTGTTTAAATTGAAATTGTGCACTTACTGTTCATTTTCATTATAAAGCTTCCCAATGGCCCAAGCAACAATAATAGGACATGGAATACCTGAAAGAAATACAAAAATGAATTGACATATTTGCCAATATTGTGAAAGTTGGTGCTAACCCTGCTCCAGAGCGATGTATCTTAGCCCAGGGATAAAGAGGCTGTTAGCCCTGAGCTAAGTGCAGTAAAAACTAGGCTAATTAGAATCAGACTGCTGCATTTAGAAGCTATTACAGAGATGAAATAAAGGGATCCATTGAGGCCAGTTGGATCCTTCCAGTTCTACTTTGATCTGGCTTAAGGACTTCTTATCTTGCTGGTCCCCAGTGTTGGACAGATAAAGTGAAATCTGTTCTACTTCCTACATTTCTTAATAAGTGATCATTAAGGATCTGAAGAAGCTGGGCACTGATGACATTGATAACTTTTATAACTGGCTGGAGTGGATCTACTAAATTAACGTCTTTAAAAATGTTATTATGTGTTCATTATCTCCTTGAAGACCAACAGGTAAACTACATGACCCAATTAGTATTTAACTTAAACTAACCACCCTGACTACTCAAAACAAAGTTTTTTTAAATATTTGTTAGTAGAAAGGAAGTAACAAAATCCACCAAAGCGATTCCTCTCTGTGAAGGAGAAAATATTTAATTTGCTTTTTGTTTACTTAATTTACTGATTAAGAGGATGGCAGTAATCAGTTTCAAATTCACTTTAAAATGAACCTCTCGAGAACAAAAATAATACTATGATGCGAAAAGACTACATGAAACGCATGACAAGTCGATCTTTGCACCAACTGACCTAGACAACGTATAGTTGCTTTAATCAACAAAAAGAGAAGATAGTCTATGTTAAGGTTACCCCCATGCCAGACATACTTATTAGAAATGATGATGCTCGAGAGTAAGAACCAAGTCTAGTCACTGTAATGTCTGAAATGAGAGATCATACTTCAATGTTGGAAATAGGATTCTACTTCAAAGCTGAGACCTGTGCTTGAAAACCACTTGATCATCAGTGGAACTGTGATGGACTGAGTAAATTACCAAAGGGTGTACTCAAGGACATCCCTAAAACCAAAACATCAGGCTACAATATTAATTTGTAACAGATAGACACTGAGTGTACAAAACATTAAGAACACCTGCTCTTTCCTTGACATAGACTGACCAGGTGAATCCAGGTGAAAGATATGATCCCTTATCGATGTCACTTGTTAAATATATACTTCAATCGGTGTAGATGAAGGGGAGGAGACAGTTTAAAGAAGGATTTTGAAGCCTTGAGACAATTGAGACATGGATTGTGTATGTGTGCCATTCAGAGTGTGAATCGGCAAGACAAAAGATTTAAGTGCTTTATGGTTGTAGGTGCCAGGCACATCGGTTTATTTCAAGAACTGCAACGCTGCTGGGTTTTTCCTGTGTGCATCAAGAATCGTCCACCACCCAAACAACATCCAGCCAACTTGACACAACTGTGGGAAGTATTGGAATCAACATGGTCCAACATCCCTGTGGAACACTTTCGACAACTTGTAGAGTCCATGCCCCGACGAATGGAGGTTATTCTGAGGGTAAACTCAATATTTGGAAGATGTTCTACATTGTGTAGATAGCACCAACTGACTGTGCAAGGTTATTTACTTATACACAATAAAGACATCTTCTTGAAGCTACAAAATCAATTCCTTCTGTCATCCCACTGCTGACACCAATACATCCCACTGCTGAAATCTATGTACCTCCCACTTGTGAAACCAATGGACTGTAACAATTCCACATCCCCTCCACTACACACCTGAATTAACAAGTGTGAGTGAACAACCTTTGGTTAATTCCATTTTGAGGCCAAGATGAGATTTCTAATAACTACACTGGGTGTGTTACTATACTGTACTATATCCTATACCCTAATAACTATACTGGGTGTGTAACTATACTGTACTATATCCTATACCCTAATAACTATACTGGTGTGTTACTATACTGTACTATATCCTATACCCTAATAACTATACTGGGTGTGTTACTATACTGTACTGTATCCTATACCCCAATAACTATACTGGGTGCGTTACTATACTGTACTATATCCTATGCCCCAATAACTATACTGGGTGTGTTACTATACTGTACTATATCCTATATCCTAATAACTATACTGGGTGTGTTACTATACTGTACTATATCCTATACCCTAATAACTATACTGGTATGTTACTATACCCTAATAACTATACTGGGTGTGTTACTATACTGTACTATATCCTATGCCCCAATAACTATACTGGGTGTGTTACTATACTGTACTATATCCTATACCCTAATAACTATACTGGGTGTGTTACTATACTGTACTATATCCTATACCCTAATAACAATTCTGTGTGTTTTACTATACTGTACTATATCCTATACCCTAACGTACAATATGTTCAAAGGATTCACATAAATGCGACCTATTTACATATCCATCCAGATCTATGTTTTATCCCATTGCATGCATAGTCCTACATTACATGTTATACACTGCTCAAAAAAATAAAGGGAACACTTAAACAACACAATATAACTCCAAGTCAATCACACTTCTGTGAAATCAAACTGTCCACTTAGGAAGCAACACTGATTGACAATAAATTTCACATGCTGTTGTGCAAATGGAATAGACAAAAGGTGGAAATTATAGGCAATTAGCAAGACACCCCCAATAAAGGAGTGATTCTGCAGGTGGTGACCACAGACCACTTCTCAGTTCCTATGCTTCCTGGCTGATGTTTTGGTCACTTTTGAATGCTGGCGGTGCTCTCACTCTAGTGGTAGCATGAGACGGAGTCTACGACCCACACAAGTGGCTCAGGTAGTGCAGCTCATCCAGGATGGCACATCAATACGAGCTGTGGCAAGAAGGTTTGCTGTGTCTGTCAGCGTAGTGTCCAGAGCATGGAGGCACTACCAGGAGACAGGCCAGTACATCAGGAGACGTGGAGGAGGCCGTAGGAGGGCAACAACCCAGCAGCAGGACCGCTACCTCCGCCTTTGTGCAAGGAGGAGCACTGCCAGAGCCCTGCAAAATGACCTCCAGCAGGCCACAAATGTGCATGTGTGTGCTCAAACGGTCAGAAACAGACTCCATGAGGGTGGTATGAGGGCCCGACGTCCACAGGTGGGGGTTGTGCATACAGCCCAACACCGTGCAGGACGTTTGGCATTTGCCAGAGAACACCAAGATTGGCAAATTCGCCACTGGCACCCTGTGCTCTTCACAGATGAAAGCAGGTTCACACTGAGCACATGAGCACATGTGACAGACGTGACAGAGTCTGGAGACGCCGTGGAGAACGTTCTGCTGCCTGCAACATCCTCCAGCATGACCGGTTTGGCGGTGGGTCAGTCATGGTGTGGGGTGGCATTTCTTTGTGGGGCCGCACAGCCCTCCATGTGCTCGCCAGAGGTAGCCTGACTGCCATTAGGTACCGAGATGAGATCCTCAGAGCCCTTGTGAGACCATATGCTGACACATGCACATTTGTGGCCTGCTGGAGGTCATTTTGCAGGGCTCTGGCAGTGCTCCTCCTTGCACAAAGGCGGAGGTAGCGGTCCTGCTGCTGGGCTGTTGCCCTCCTACGGCCTCCTCCACGTCTCCTGATGTACTGGCCTGTCTCCTGGTAGCGCCTCCATGCTCTGGACACTACGCTGACAGACACAGCAAACCTTCTTGCCACAGCTCGCATTGATGTGCCATCCTGGATGAGCTGCACTACCTGAGCCACTTGTGTGGGTTGTAAACTCCGTCTCATGCTACCACTAGAGTGAGAGCACCGCCAGCATTCAAAAGTGACCAAAACATCAGCCAGGAAGCATAGGAACTGAGAAGTGGTCTGTGGTCACCACCTGCAGAATCACTCCTTTATTGGGGGTGTCTTGCTAATTGCCTATAATTTCCACCTTTTGTCTATTCCATTTGCACAACAGCATGTGAAATTTATTGTCAATCAGTGTTGCTTCCTAAGTGGACAGTTTGATTTCACAGAAGTGTGATTGACTTGGAGTTACATTGTGTTGTTTAAGTCTTCCCTTTATTTTTTTGAGCAGTGTATAAAGAAAATGTCAAAATGGCTCAGCAGTGAGCTGAGCTGAGCTGAATGACTGAAGCGTGCTCCAGTGCAGTTTCAGGAGCCTCTCCATTGTGGGAGTTGGTTTCTAACATGCAATGTGCTTTCACTACCACTTCAGCTCTAGGTGAGTGTGGATAATTATGTGGTGATGACTGGGGGCATCTGCTGCCTGTCCCATTAAGCTCTCGCTCAATCGCAGGCCTGAACTGATGTACAACCACCTCGAACTTCCGCGCACTCCAATAGCATTTTCTCTTTTCTTGAAATTAGACACTTCTGTTAATCTCACAAAATGCTTTGTGGGGAATGTTTTGCTAATATTTAGCTGCATTGTCTAAGCTTGTCTACTCAAGCATGTACTGTAGCATTCACGCTTTGTGATGTGGAGTGAATTAATAAAAACACTACACAAACTAGTGTAGATCACTCCATAGATCAACAACTTTCATAAAACCCCTGAGTTATTAAGGGGCCAGTGTACAAAAAAATAACTACCACAGCTTTCTGCAGCGATATGCCATCCCATCTGGTTTTTGCTTTGTGGTACCATGCTTCTGTAAGGATTGACGCTGGTAGAGACGAGAAGCAGGTACAGGGAGTGAACATTTAATGGCAACAGACATGGAACAGGACAGCACAGCGTCTGGACATGAACACATAACGACATTAATGCAGACACAGGGAACAAACAGGGGAGCAGACAGTTATAGATGGGGCAATCAACAAAGGGAAGGAGTCCAGGTGAGTCCAATGAGCGCTGCCGTGCGTAATGATGATGTCAGGTGTGCGTAATGAAGGGCAGCCTGGCGCATTCGAGCGCCAGAGAGGGAGAGTGGGAGTATGCGTGACAGCTTCACCATAGGGATAGTGCCAGGTTTCCTCCAGACGTGACACTTGGCATTCAGGCCAAATAGTTATATCTTGGTTTCATCAGTCCAAAGAATCTTGTTTCTCATGGTCTGAGAGTCCTTTAGGTGCCTTTTGGCAAGCTCCAAGCGAGCTGTTATGCGCCTTTTACTGAGGAGTGGGTTCCGTCTGGCCACTGTACCATAAAGGCCAGATTGGTGGAGATTGTTGTCCTTCGGGAAGGTTCTCCCATCTACACAGAGGAACTCTGGAGCTCTGTCAGAGTGACCATCAGGTTCTTGGTCACCTCCCTGACCAAGGCCGTTCTCTACCGATTGCTCAGTTTGGCCGGGCGACCAGTTATAGGAAGAGTCTTTGTGCTTTCAAACTTCTTCCATTTAAGAATGATGTTCTTGGGGACCTTCAATTCTGAAGTAATGTTTTGGTACCCTTCCCCAGATCTGTGCTTCGACACAAGCCTGTCTCGGAGCTCTACGGACAATTCCTTCGACCACATGGCTTGGTTTTTACTCTGACATGCACTTTCACCTGTGTGACCTTATATAGACAGGTGTGTGCCTTTCCAAATCATGTCCAATCAATTTAATTTACCATAGGTGGACTCCAATCAAGTTGTAGAAACAGCTCAAGGATGATCAATGGAAACCGGATGCACCTGAGCTCAATTTCGAGTCTCATAGCAAAGGGTCTGAATACGTATGTAAATAAGGTATTTCTGTTTTGTATTTTTAAGAAATGTGCAAACATTTATAAAAACCTGTTTTCGCTTTGTCATTATGGGGTATTGTGTGTAGATTGATGTGGATTTTTTTTATTTAATCAATTTTAGAATAAGACTAACATAACAATTTTTTTTTTTTTAACAGACTGTCATAATGGCTCATATATGATTGACAGATTGACAAAATAGGGAAAAAAACAGTTACCATTTCATGTTTCATATTTAGACAGTGTTAATGCTGCTGTGTGTATGGCTGCTATCTAGAGTTTTATGATTGATATTAAATCAAATCAAATTTTATTGGTCACATACACATATTTAACAGATGTTATTGCGAGTGTAGTGAAATTCGTGTGTTCCTAGCTTGTGTTTCTTATCAGTCACATGTCACAGTCTGACATGTACAGTACTTACACCAGCCAATGAACAAGAAGACCCATTTTTTTAGCTTGTCCGTAGAATAAGTCATCACAATGGCTGTGTGAAGGTAGCATCCTTCAACAAACATCCAGAAAAAATTGGTCACCACAAAATAGTTATATATCGTTGTTATAAGGCGACACCAAGGCTGTAGAAAGACATAAAATGAGTTAGGTATTAGTGCAATGAAAAGCTTAACATTCATGTGAATTGTAAAAAAAAATGAAATAATATGTAACGAATGTTACCTCATTGCTCTCATGTATATTGTGGTCAATCAGCTGAAGTAGGAACCACATAACATTCCTCAAAATGAAGGTTGTTATCAAGTTCCAGTGGATTATGTTTCGAAGGCATCTTATGCTCCTAGAAATATACAGAACATTAGAAATTTGAAAAAACAACAACAATGTTTTATATACCTAAAGTTACAATATTCCAATCAAAAACATATTCCTACAGTAGGCGACAACATTTTATTCTTGGGTACAATTTACTTGATATTATATTTGACCTTTTTTAGATTAACAAGCATCAAAACACAGTTTACATACAAAGACACCAAAAAATAATCTATAATCTTGATTAAATATATGATTAGTGAAGGTTTTGAGATATACTCAACATACTTGTGTTTTCAACTGAGAGGGACCTCTTCATTTTACATTAAATGTGTTAATGGGGGGCAATCCTGCAGTTCAAATAAATGTCGCTCATTGTTTTGTAAGAGGTCACATGTACCGCAAATTAATTTAGAAGGGTACTATGGCTGTACTTGCCTTAAGCATAAGAAGAGAACGAAGGCCACGACAAGAGCTCCCACAGAAATACAGTGCCCTAGGTAGTTGATGATCAGAGCAACCTTATAGTGCATTGGATATTTCCTCTGAGGAGAGAATATCACAAGTTCTACTTCAAAATCTCGAAAGACACAAAATGATTAACACAAAATTATACAGGTAACTGCACCTTGGCATAGATTCTACAAGTGTCTGAGACTCTATTGAAGGGATGCAACACCGTACTTCCACGAGAAATTCCATAATTCTGTGTTTTGTTGATGGTGGTGGAAAACGCTGTCTCAGGCACTGGGTTGAGATCTGGTGACTGAGATGGCCATGGCATATGGTTTACATCGTTTTTATGCTCATCAAACCATTCAGTGACCACTCATGCCCTGTGGATGGGGGCATTGTCATCCTATGGGGGCATAGCCATGGTAGCCAAAATAATGCCCGAAGTAATTGCCTGCCCAGCATTTTTATACATAACCCAAAGCATGATGGGATGTTAATTGCGTGATTAATTTAGGAACCACACCTGTGTGGAAGCACCAGCTTTCAATGTACTTTATATACCTCATTTACTTGGGTTTCCATTATTTTGGCAGTTACCTGTACATACACGTTGACAGAGACATGCATTTGCAATGCAGAATTCACCTTCAAAAGTTATCAATAAAACTAAACATGGAAATGTGGAACATTCTGATAAATTACCTACTTTAGCTGACTGGATTAGTAACAATGAACAAACATTACAAAAAGCTAGGATTTTATTTGTTTCCAATTTTCTTGTGAATTTCAGAAATCAGAGCTTTGTATGTTGAGCTAATATTTGAAGTAGCTGCTTTTGAAACATAAAAAGAGAGTAGCTGCTAATGTCATTAACCGATTTGGAGGGGGGGGGGGGGGGGGGGGGCAGTCTAGAGCCAGTTGCCCTGTACACACTAACCTTAAATTTGACTATTATTAAAAACTGATGGACATTTTTGTCTCTAAACAAGTGGATTATTTATCTTTAGGCTCCCCTGATGGTATATCTACAGTATATGTAAAAAAAGTTTATAGATGTAACTTAATTAGATTATATACAGTGGGGCAAAAATGTATTTAGTCAGCCACCAATTGTGCAAGTTCTCCCATTTAAAAAGATGAGAGGCCTGTAATTTTCATCATAGGTACACTTCAACTATGACAGACAAAATGAGAAAAAAAATCCAGAAAATCACATTGTAGGATTTTTAATTAATTTATTTGCAAATTATGGTGGAAAATAAGTATTTGGTCACCTACAAACAAGCAAGATTTCTGGCTCTCACAGACCTGTAACTTCTTCTTTAAGAGGCTCCTCTGTCCTCCACTCGTTACCTGTATTAATGGCACCTGTTTGAACTTGTTATCAGTATAAAAGACACCTGTCCACAACCTCAAACAGTCACACTCCAAACTCCACTATGGCCAAGACCAAAGAGCCGTCAAAGGACACCAGAAACCAAATTGTAGACCTGCACCAGGCTGGGAAGACTGAATCTGCAATAGGTAAGCAGCTTGGTTTGAAGAAATCAACTGTGGGAGCAATTATTAGGAAATGGAAGACATACAAGACCACTGATAATCTCCCTCGATCTGGGGCTCCAGGCAAGATCTCACCCCGTGGGGTCAAAATGATCACAAGATCAAAAATCCCAGAACCACACGGGGGGACCTAGTGAATGACCTGCAGAGAGCTGGGACCAAAGTAACAAAGCCTACCATCAGCAAGGGCATTGAAGATGAAACGTGGCTGGGTCTTTCAGCATGACAATGATCCCAAACACACTGCCTGGGCAACGAAGGAGTGGCATCGTAAGAAGCATTTCAAGGTCCTGGAGTGGCCTAGCCAGTCTCCAAATCTCAACCCCATAGAAAATCTTTGGAGGGAGTTGAACATCCGTGTTGCCCAGCAACAGCCCCAAAACATCACTGCTCTAGAGGAGATCTGCATGGAGGAATGGGCCAAAATACCAGCAACAGTGTGTGAAAACCTTGTGAAGACTTACAGAAAACGTTTGACCTCTGTCATTGCCAACAAAGGGTATATAACAAAGTATTGAGAAACTTTTGTTATTGACCAAATACTTATTTTCCACCATAATTTGCAAATAAATTCATTAAAAATCCTACAATGTGATTTTCTGGATTTTCTTTTCTCATTTTGTCTGTCATAGTTGAAGTGTACCTATGATGAAAATTACAGGCCTCTCTCATCTTTTTAAGTGGGAGAACTTGCACAATTGGTGGCTGACTAAATACTTTTTTGCCCCACTGTATACACTACCGTTCAAAAGTTTGGGGTCACTTAGAAATGTCCTTATTTTCCATGAAAACACTTATTTATCCTGGTTTTAACTAGGAAAGTCAGTTGAGAAATCGTATTTACAATGACAGCCTCCCGGGGAACAGTGTGTTAACTACCTTGTTCAGAGGCAGAACGACAGATTACCTTGTCTGCTCGGGGATTCAATCCATTAACCTTTCGGTTACTGGCCCAACGCTCTAACCACTAGGCTACCTGCCGCCACATACATGAAATTAGTTGCAAAATGAATAGGACATATAGTCAAGGCGTTGACGAGGTTATAAATAATAATTGCGTCCTTCAAACTTTGCATTCGTCAAAGAATCCTCCATTTGCAGCAAGTACAGCCTTGCAGACCTTTGGCATTCTAGTTGTCAATTTGTTGAGGTAATCTGAAGAGATTTCACCCCATGCTTCCTGAAGCACCTCCCACAAGTTGGATTGGCTTGATGGGCACTTCTTACGTACCTTACGGTCAAGCTGCTCCCACAACAGCTCAATAGAGTTGAGATCCGGTGACTGTGCTGGCCACTCCATTATAGACTGAATACCAGCAGACTGCTTCTTCCCTAAATAGTTATTGTATAGTTTGGAACTGTGCTTTGGGCCATTGTCCTGTTAAGCGCTGTCCACAGGGTATGGCATGGTGTTGCAAAATGGAGTGATAGCCATCCTTCTTCAAGATCCCTTTTACCATGTACAAATCTCCCACTTTAACACCACCAAAGCACCCTCAGACCTCCACCATGCTTGACAGATGGCATCAAGCACTCCTCCCTCCAGCATCTTAATTTTTTCTGCGTCTGACGAATGTTCATCTTTGTGATCCGAACACCTCAAACAAAGATTTGTCTGTCTATAACACTTTTCTCCAATCTTCCTCTGTCCAGTGTCCGTGTTATTTTGCCCATCTTAATCTTTTCTTTTCTTTTTATTGGCCAGTCTGAGATATGGCTTTTTCTTTGCAACTCTGCCTAGGCGGCCAGCATCCCGGAGTCGCCTCCTCACTGTTGACGTTGAGACTGGTGTTTTGCGGGTACTATTTAATGAAGCTGCCAGTTGAGGACTTGTGAGGTGTCTGTTTCTCAAACTAGAGACTCTAATGTACTTGTGCTCTTGCTCAGTTGTGCACCAGGGCTTTCCACTCCTCTTTCTATTCTGGTTAGAGACAGTTTGCACTGTTCTGTGAAGGGAGTAGTATACAGCGTTGTACGAGATCTTCAGTTTCTTGGCAATTTCTCGCATGGAATAGCCTTCATTACTCAGAACAAGAATAGACGTACGAGTTTCAGAAGAAAGTTATTTGTTTCTGGCCATTTTGAGCCTGTAATCAAACCCACAAATGCTAATGCTCCAGATACTCAACTAGTCTAAAGAAGGCCAGTTTTATTGCTTCTTTAATCAGAACAACAGTTTTCAGCTGTGCTAACATAATTGCAAAAGGGTTTTATAATGATCAATTAGCCTTTTAAAATGATCAACTTGGATTAACTAACACAACGTGCCATTGGAACACAGGAGTGATGGTTGCTGATAATGGGCCTCTGTACTCCTATGTAGACATTCCATAAAATAAAAATCTGTCGTTTCCAGCTACAATAGTCATTTACAACATTAACAATATCTACACTGTATTTCTGATCAATTTGATGTTATTTTAATGGACAAAAAAAAAGCTTTTCTTTCAAAAACAAGGATATTTCTAAATGACCCCAAACTTTTGAACGTTAGTGTACAGTACCAGTCAAAAGTTTGGACACACCTACTCATTCAAGGATGTTCTTTATTTTTACTAATTTCTACATTGTAGAATAATAGTGAAGACATCAAAACTATGAAATAACACACATGGAATCATGTAGTAACCAAAAAAGTGATAACCAAATCAAAATATATTGTATATTTGAGATTCTTCAAATAGCCACCCTTTGCCTTGATGACAGCTTTACACACTCTTGGCATTCTCTCAACCAGCTTCATGAGGTTGTCACCTGGAACGCATTTCAAATAACAGGTGTGCATTCTTAAAAGTTAATTTGTGGAATTTCTTTCCTTCTTAATGTGTTTGAGCCAATCAGTTGTGTTGTGACAAGGTAGGGGTGGTATGCAGAAGATAGCTCTTTTTGGTAAAAGACCAAGTCCATATAATGGCAAGAACAGCTCAAATAAGCAAAGAGAAACACAGGCCATCATTACTTTAAGGCATGGTTTAAGGTCAGTCAATGCGGAAAATGTCAAGAACTTTGAAAGTTTCTTCAAGTGCAGTCGCAAAAAAACACCAAGTGCTATGACGAAACTGGCTCTCATGAGGACCGCCACAGGAAAGGAAGACCCAGAGTTACCTCTGCTGCAGAGAATAAGTTCATTCGAGTTAACTGCACCACAGAAATTGCAGCCCAAATAAATGCTTCACACAGTTCAAGTAAGAGACACATCTCAACATCAACTGTTCAGAGGAGACTGTGTGAATCAGGCCTTCATGGTCAAATGAAGGCCTGATTCAAGAAACCCCTACTAAAGGACACCAATAATAAGGAAATCTATCCTTTGGTCTGATGAGGTCTTTTTGAGACGCAGAGTAGGGGAATGGATGATCTCTGCATGTGTGGTTCCCACCGTGAAGCATGGAGGAGGAGGTGTGATGGTGTCGGGGTACTTTGCTGGTGACACTGTGTGTGATTTATTTAGAATTCAAGGCACACTTAATCAGCATGGCTACCACAGCATTCTGCAGCGATATGCCATCCAATCTGGTTTGCGATAGTGGGACAGTCATGTGTTTTTCAACAGGACAATGACCCAACACACCTGTGTAAGGGCTATTTGACCAAGATGGAGAGTGATGGAACACTGCATCAGATGACCAAGCCTCCATAATCACCTGATCTCAACATAATTATATTATTGGAGTTTGACCACAGAGTGAAGGAAAAGAGGCCAAGATGTGCTCAGCATATGTGGGAACACCTTCAAGACTGTTGGAAAAGCATTCCAGGTGAAGCTGGTTGAGAGAATGCCAAGAGAACACCAAGAGTTTGCAAACCTGTCATCAAGGCAAAGGGTGGCAACTTTGAAGAAAACTCAAATCTAAAATATATTTTGATTTGTTTAACACTTTTTTGGTACTACATGATTTCATATGTGTTATTTCATAGTTTCGATGTCTTCACTATTATTATACAATGAGAAAATAGTAAAAAATTTACTTTTGACTGGTACTGCATACATACATACATACATACATACATACATACATACATACATACATACATACATACATACATACATACATACATACATACATACATACATACACAGTTGAAGTTTACATACACTTAGGTTGGAGTCATTAAAACTCGTTTTTCAACCACTCCACAAACTATAGTTTTGTCAAGTCAGTTAGGACATCTACTTTGTGCATGACACAAGTCATTTTTACAACAATTGTTTACAGACATATTATTTCACTTATAATTCACTGTATCACAATTCCAGTGGGTCAGACGTTTACATACACTAAGTTGACTGTGCCTTTAAACAGCATGGACAATTCCAGAAAACGATGTCATGGATTTAGAAGCTTCTGATAGGCTAATTGACATCATTTGAGTCAATTGGAGGTGTACCTGTGGATGTATTTCAAGGCCTACTTTCATACTCAGTGCCTCTTTGTTTGACATTGTGGAAAAATCTAAAGAAATCAGCCTAAACCTCAGGAAAAAAACATGGAGACCTTGATCTGCATACACAAGTCCTACCAACCTTCTCCTCCAAAATGGGTTCACAACTGGAGTAGTTGCTCTTCAGAGCCCACGTTCCATTATCTATGCATTCTCTGTATGCGCTCCCTGCGAAAAGAGGAGCGAGAGGATCGTAAACTTATGGTCACATTACTTATGGGATACAATGTAAGTAAAAGTACATTCAACGGAGTTAACAGAAAGAGTGTGGGTGTGTGGTTAAAATCAATGGGGAAGCCACGGGAGGGCTTCCCCAATTATCACAAACTATGTTGTGATAATTGCATTGTTTGTTCTATAAGCCATTAGAAATGCTTTTATAGGGCATCGTAGTAGCCAGTATAAGACCGATAAACCATAGCCTACATCGTTTCACAGACACAGTTCCAAAAGACAAGTGTCACACAGCGCCGGAATAAATTCAAACACAGACGTTTGCCAAATTATCAGATTTAAAACTGGACATACACTATATATACACAAAAGTATGTGGACACCCTTCAAATTAGTGGATTTGGCTATTTCAGCCACAACCCATTGCTGACAGGTGTATAAAATCCAGCACACCGCCATGCAATCTCCATAGACAAACACTGCCAATAGAATGGCCTTACTGAAGAGCTCAGTGACTTTCAACATGGCATCGTCATAGGATGCCACCTTTTCAACAAGTCAGTTCATAACATTTCTGCTCTGCTAGAGCTGCCCCGGTCTAGTGGAAACATCTATGACCAACAACAGCTCAGCTGCGAAGTGGTAGGCCATACAATAATCCTGAAGCGCGTAGCATGCAAAAAGTAGGAATAATGGTCTGAGGCTGTTTTTCATGGTTTGGCCTTGGTCCCTTAGTTCCAGTCAAGGGAAATCTTAACGCTACAGCATACAACATTCTAGACGATTTCCTGTTTCAGCATGACAGTGCCCCCGTGCACAATGTGAGGTCCGTACAGAAATGCTTTGTCAAGATAGGTGTGGAAGAACTTGACAGAGCCCTGATCTCAACCCTATCGAACACCTGTGGGATGAATTGTAATGACGACTGCGAGCCAGGCTTAATCGCCCAACATCAGTGCCCGACCTCACTAATGCTCTTGTGGCTAAATGGAAATCCCCGCAGCAATGTACCAACATAAGTGGAAAGCCTTTCCAGAAGAGTGGAGGCTGTTATAACAGCAAAGGCGGGACCAACTCCACATTAACGCCCATGATTTTGGAATTAGATGTTAGACGAGCAGGTGTCCACATACTTTTGGTCATGTAGTGTATGTCCTGTTTAAGTACACAAATAAAAATGTAACAAACACTTAAAATGACCAACACAGCATGGTCCAATGTGAGTTAAAGTTAGTTGGCGAAGTTCAAATCACCATCGGTATCCTCAAAATGTAATAACGTCCTAAAATATTTTTTCGGAGCAGCAAGATTAAAATAGCCTAATGCGAAATTTGTAGGCTAACTATAGGTAGAAGCCCCCGGAAGAGCGCGCAACAGAGCAGTGTACTGCCTACACTCGGTTTGTTTAAATGAAATAATGTTCATTAAATTGCTTGTAGTAGTAGCTAAAGTTTGTATTGCTACTGATTCAGTGACGTGGTCAGCCTTTACTGCTGGGACTGCAAGTTTGTGTCCCGGTTTCCTGTTAAGTAGCAGTTAGCTGCTAGACATCAAGAAAATGGAGCGGGCTAACACTAGCAGTGCTAGCCCACTGGTGTTTTTATCCACAGCTGAGCACAAATGCTTCAGGTGTGAGATGATTTTCACACAATCACAAGATAACGATAAGGTGGAACTGGAAATTGGACATGGATTTGTCTGCCCTAAATGCACCACCATCTAGTATCTTAGGGAAGAGATCATCTGGCTGTTAGCTCGGCTGAGAGAAAAAAAAACTGCTTTCAAAGTACACCGACCTTGCTGTATCCCAGGCAAATCGAATCTCAGTTTTAAACAACTCTGTCTAAGTCGGGCGGTGTTGTTCTGTCCCAATCCAACAGGCAACTCTGTGGCCCATGGGAGACTGGACGCTCGCAAGGCGTAGGAGTTCGGGGAGGCAGTCTGGCCACCCATCTATCCGAGAAGATCCGATCCGGCTATCAAACAGCTTTGCCCCACTTGAGACGGACCTACCAGCCCAGGATTATTTCCAGCAACATCGCAAACTGTTTTAGACTGATAGACAGGATATGGTAGTGCTCCAGTTCTCCCTGTAAAAATAAGCAACAGGGGACTTGGAAACCATATCAACTCCTATACAAATGACACTATGGTTATCGTGAGTAACCTAATTGATGTTCTTTTAACTCCACCTTCTAGTGAGTTTATACAAACTGTCATCTCCTACCATTCTGATAGATTGGAGACTGTCAGAAAATGTGTTTGTCACGTTAATAATTTAGTTATTTCATTGGTTACCTCGAGGCAGAGTGGCCCACACTCATTGAATATGGCACTTTTCAATGTTAGAGCAATCCCTCGTAAAACCTTTCTCGAAATGATTGCATGTTTCTCACTGAAACATGGCTGCCTTCCGACTATAGTATCGCTCTTATTGACGCCTCCCCCTGGACTACAGCTTTTCATACTCTATCAGAAAATGGGAAAAGGGTGGGGGGACAGCCTGTATTTTTCCTAATGCTCTCAGCTGTAAGGACATTATTTAATTTGGCAACTTTGTGTCAACTTTTAAGCATCATGGTATACTGTTTAAATGTCAGCCACCAGTGCTGGCCATAACCATGTATAGGCCTCCAAAGCACTGCCCCACTTTCTATACTGATTTATCTGAACTATTGTCTATTGTCTTTGAAAACTATGATAAAATCATTGTTGGGTGATTTTAATATTCCTGTTGACAAAGAGACTGACTGACTAAAAGGCAATTTAATTTCTGAATATTTTGAGCTCTATGGACTTTATCCAACATGTTACTGGGCCCAAAAGCACTTTCTACTGAAATATCCACTATTGTTGATGTTGCTTTATCTGATCACCACTGTGTATTTCCTACTACCTTGTTGCCATAGCACAGGGTAATACTGAACACATTATTAAGAAACACTATCTTACCTCTGAAGTTGCGACAGATTTTATTGAGTGTATGAACAATACTCCATCACCTATTCTGCCTTCCTCTTGTGATGATTTAGTTGATAACTTTAATAGAAAATGGAGGGCAAACATTGATGCTATAGCTCCAGTAAAGTTAAAGGCCAAATCCAAATGGGGAGCCCCTTGGATGAGTGAGGAAACTAATAAATTAAACGGAAATTACAGAGAGGAAGTGGAGAAAGTCCAAGTTGCAGGTCCATTTTGATATTCTGAGAGAGCAACTTGGCATATATAACAAGGCAATTTGAAATGCCAGATGGGCTCATTTTTCTCACTTGATCACTAATAATCAGAAGAATTAGAGTGCTCTTCTCGACCATTGATGGCCTGATAAATCCTACCCCCACAAGCCTATGTGAACTTTCCTCCACATCTAAATGTGATGAGTTTGCGGCATATTTCAGAGATAAGGTAACAAACATTATGCTGGGTATCAGTCAAGCAAGACCTGATGAGAAGTTTGATATGTGCCCTACTCTTCTTGGTTGACATAGACATGCTCAGGAAAGTGATATCAAGAAAGCCTTTGGTCAACTGCAAAACATACAGAATGCTGCAGCATGGGTACTGACCAAGACCAGACGGAGAGCACACATTGCATTGGTTTTAAGGTCTCTGCACTGGTTGCCTGTGAGTTTTAGGATTTATTTTAAGATTATTCTATTGGTTTTTAAATCAATCCACATTGTGCAACATGTCAGACATGCTTTTAATTTGTGTGCCTAGTAGGTCTGTCAGGTCCTCTGGCACTGGCCTTTTAACTATCCCAAAATCTAGGACCAAGATGCATGGAGAGGCAGCCTTTAGTTACAATTCTGCCAGGAATTTCCTGCCAGAGAACCTGAGGGGGGCCAACAGTGGACATTTTCAAAATAAATCTTAAATCTTACCTTTTTAGCTTTGCTTTTCCTTAGGGTGCTTTTTTGTCTTTTTTTTTTATCCTCTTGTTTGTTGTATAGTAAATATTACATTTTGTTTTCATTTTTTTCTTGTGAAGCACACTGTTGCATTCCATGTCTGAAATGTGCTGTGTAAATAAATAAAGCTTGATTTGATGTTAACCTGTGGTAACCCCAAGATGTTCATTAAAACAAGGCACACTAACTATTGATTCAGGACCACGGAGAGTTACCGGAGAGCGTGGTCTCCCACCTCCGCTATTTGTCAGCACCACCAGCTGGACAGTGCCTCTCTGCGTAGGTAGGTTTGAATGCTTTTCAGAATGGAAAATGACCTTTCAGCTGATGTACTTGTAACACGGATGGTGAGCATCTGTTTCAGGTGCTTGCATATCTCGGGTAAAGTGGTGGTCAGGTAATTTTTCACTAATAATTGCAGCTGCTCACCTGGTGGTTTGTGGAAGTAGGTATCAGCATAGACTACCTGCAGCTCATTTTTCAACCTCTGGTCAAAGAAAGGGTACGTTTGGATCAGCTGTGTGAAATCTCTGTCAGGAAACCCCTCTTGCTGTGAGTACTTGGGAAATGACCCATGATCAAGAACACAAAAGAAGTCAAGGCTTGTCATGTCAGCAAACCTCTGGGTCATGTGTAGTATGATTCCATCAAGTATTTCCAAGTACAGTCGTCAGTATCTGTTCAGGAGGCCTGGGTCATTGTCAGCGTTGTCCCTGCTCAGTCATCACAGCCACAGTCATCCCATTTGTCATACTGTATATCCCTTGATACTTCACATCACTTCTAATGGCTTTTGATGGATTCCGTGTACTATCAACCCGTACACATGAATGCCTTACATCAAGAGATTTGCTCTGTAGGGTCTGAAACAGTGGTTCTGTGAGTCCAATTTTTTTTAAATACATGTTTCAGAGCACTGATCTGAGCAATTTAATCTTTATCCCAAAAGGGCTCAGTTACTGTATGAGTCGATCAAAAACAATGATCTCAGGCCTTCGTGCACAGCATGCACTGCTCTAATCCCGGTTCCCGAATGGTATTGTCAACCTCAGTAATCATGGATGTATTTTTGCATGACAGGGTAAAAACTGTCAATAGATATAAAAATAAAAAAACATTTAGTCTTGAATACTGGTTGTCCCCGGCGCTTAAACCAAGTTTAGTTTGTGAGCATAACAATGAATGAATAGGGCATATTGACAGTGGGTTTTCACGAGCAACTGAACCACACCTCGCTGCCCACTATACATTTGTATTTTTTATTGAACTAGGCAAGTCAGTTAACAAATTATTATTTGCAATGACAGCCTACCCCGGCCAAACCCTAACCCGGACAAAACTGGGCCAATTGTGCACTGCCCTATGGGACTCCCAATCACGGCCGGTTGTGATACAGCCTGGAATCGAACCAAATCAAATCGTATTAGTCACATGCGCCGAATACAACAGGTGTAGACCTTACATTGAAATGCTTACTTACGAGCCCCTAATCAACAGTGCACTTTCAAAAAAATATGGATAAGAATCAAAGATAAAAGTAACAAGTAATTAAAGAACAGCAGTAAAATACCAATAGCGAGACTATATATAGGGGGGGTACCGATACAGAGTCAATGTGCGTTGGCACCGGTTAGTTGAGGTACTATGTAGATGTAGGTAGAGTTATTAAAGTGACTATGCATAGATGACAACAGAGAGTAGCAGTGGTGTAAAGGGGAGGGGGGAGCAATGCAAATAGTCTGTGTAGCCATTTGACTAGACGTTCAGGAGTCTTATGGCTTGGGGATAGAAGCGGTTTAAAAGCCTCTTGGACCTAGACTTGGCGCGCCGGTACCGCTTGCCGTGCGGTAGCAGAGAGAACAGTCTAGGACTAGGGTGGCTGGAGTCTGACAATTTTATGGCAGGAAGCTTGGCTCCAGTGATGTACTGGGCCGTTCGCACAACCCTCTGTAATGCCTTGAGGTCGGAGGCCAAGCAGTTGCTATACCAGGCAGTGATGTAACCAGTCAGGATGCTCTCGATGGTGCAGCTGTAGAACCTTTTGAGGATCTGAGGACACATACCAAATCTTTTCAGTCTCCTGAGGGGGAGTAGGTTTTGTCATGCTCTCTTCACAAATGTCTTGGTGTGCTTGGACCATTTTAGTTTGTTGGTGATGTGGACACCAAGGAACTTGAAGCTCTCAACCTGCTCCACTGCAACCCCGTCGATGAGAATGGGGGTGTGCTCGGTCCTTTTTTTCCTGTAGTCCACAATCATCTCCTTTGTCTTGATCACGTTGAGGGAGAGGTTGTTGTCCTGGCACAACACGGCCAGGTCTCTGACCTACTCACTATAGGCCGTCTCGTCGTTGTCGGTGATCAGGCCTACCACTGTTGTGTCATCGGCAAATGTAATGATGGTGTTGGAGTGGTGCCTGGCCGTGCAGTCATAAGTGAACAGGGTGTACAAGAGGGGACTGAGCACGCACCCCTGAGGGGCCCCTGTGTTGAGGATCACCATGGAGGATGTGTTGTTATCTACCCTTACCACCTGGGGGCGGCACTTCAGGAAGTCCAGGATCCAGTTGCTGAGGGTGGTGTTTAGTCCCAGGGTCCTTAGCTTATTGATGAGCTTTGAGGGCACTATGGTGTTGAACTCTGAGCTGTAGTCAATGAATAGCATTCTCACATAGGTGTTCCTTTTGTCCAGGTGGGAAAGGGCAGTGTGGAGTGCAATAGAGATTCCATCATCTGTGGATCTGTTTGGGCGGTATGCAAATTGGAGTGTGTCTAGGGTTTCTGGGATAATGGTGTTGATGTGAGCCATGACCAGCCATTCAAAGCACTTCATGGCTACAGACGTGAGTGCAACGGGTCGGTAGTCATTTAGACAGGTTACCTTAGTGTTCCTGGGCACAGGGACTATGGTGGTCTGCTTAAAACATGTTGGAATTACAGACTCGGACAGGGAGAGGTTGAAAATGTCAGTGAAGACACTTACCAGTTGGTCAGCGCATGCTCACAGTACACGTCCTGGTAATCCGTGAATGTTGACCTGTTTGAAAAGGTCTTCACATCGGCTGCGGACAGCATGATCACACAGTCTTCTGGAACAGCTGGTTCTCTTATACATGTTTCAGTGTTATTTGCCTCGAAGCGAGCATAGAAGTAGTTTAGCTTGTCTGGTAGGCTCGTGTCACTGGGCAGCTCTCGGCTGGGCTTCCCTTTTGTAGTCTGTAATGGTTTGCAAGCCCTGCCACATCCGACGTGCGTCAGAGCCGGTGTAGTACAATTCGATCTTAGTCCTGTATTGATGCTTTTCCTGTTTGATGGTTCATCGGAGGGCTTAGCGGGATTTCTTATAAGCTTCCGGGTTAGAGCCCCACACCTTGAAAGCGGCAGCTCTAGCCTTTAGCTCAGTGCGGATGCTGCCTGTAATCCATGGCTTCTGGTTGGGGTATGTACGTACGGTCACTGTAGGGACGATGTCATCGATGCACTTATTGATGAAGCTGTGAATGATGTAGTGTTCTCCCTAATGCCATCGGAGGAATCCCGGAACATTTTCCAGTCTGTGATAGCAAAACAGTCCTGTAGCTTAGCATCTGCGTCATCTGACCTCTTTTTTTTTTATTGAACCAGGGCTGTAGCGATGACTTCTAACACTGAGATGCAGTGCCTTAGAACGCTGCACCACTCGGGAGCCCATGCGGCTTGCCCCGTCGTAAGTCTGGCAGATGAGTTTGTTGGCAAATACAACCCTGCAGCCAGTTTGTATTACAACATCAGTGATTGCCTCTGCGTTTCTCTCTGCGCTCATAAACAAAAAGAAACAGGAATTTCTCGCATAACACCTTTATCATTGACATAGCGTGCTATGATTGTTTATTGACATTTGCAGGATATGTCTGCGGTGCCATCCACCTGGACTTCTATGAAGGGTGCTGAACTAATCTCACTGTCTTTTTTGTAAAACATTAGTATTGTAAAACAATACAAAATATACACATAAAAACAAAAGCATACAAACACACACAAACATCATCACCCTTCCCAGACCCACCTGCTCACACCCCCATCTCCAGCGCCCTCATCACTGTCCATCAAATTGCTCAAACTGTACCATTTTGTTTCTCTCAATCGCCCATGCACTTTCAACATTTAGATAAAGCGTTTGACCTTTCCATTGTGTTAACGATAGAGGATTGGTTGATTTCCAGTTTAAGTATGCGTTCAAGATGATTGACAAAAGCAGTGTCCAACTTATTGGGTTTCTCACTGCACCCTGATACATGTATGCCATGTCTTGAAATACGCAGTTAGAGCGAAAAGTACATTTACATTGTAATAATTCTAACTGCCAACTTTCTAACTTCTCCCATAACTTCTGGACTTTCTAGCATTCCCAGAAGGCATGGATTATTGAGTCATTGTTAGTTTTACACTTAAGACATGACTCACTGTCAATCTCACTTTGTATCACGTCTGCGATGCTCTGAATGCTGTCATTCTGTATGGTGTTTGACATACCTGTAAATACAGTCCTTCTCCGAAGGTGTTCAGCCATGGCAGTATCGAACTCCGCAAATGCATTGAGTTCCACAATTACAGTTGTTAAGGCTTGTTGTTCAATCATCGTGCCCCCTGAAGGTTTGCTCCTGTCATCCCATGTAGATTACTGTGATGAACAGTTTCTTCAGAATGTCTCTGTTTTTCTTGACCTGATCATTGTGCCTCTGGACACTGATCACTGCGGCCTGGTCGAGAGCATTGTTGATCCGGACTCTACCCTAAAGCTTTAGTTTCAGGCTGTTGTGCCTGACCGAACATGTGCTCTTGTCAAATAGAAGGCAAAGCCAGCAAAACAGCTTCCTTAGCCTAGCACTCCCAGCTGTCCTATTGTAATTCTCAGTGTTGAAAGATTTGATCCGAGCAGGTGCTCCTCTCCCCTGCACAATATCCAATTTTGGAATCGGCCTTCCATTCCCCTTGATTTTTCAGCTGGTGCACAAATTACAGTTTTACTAAATGTTTTGAACTAGGAACTCTAGATCTCCATCTATAGCTAGCTACTGCAGGAAAATGCCAGGACCATTCACAGTTGAGCTCGCTCAGCTCAATGCTGATTGGCTATTAAAATTATCAAGGGAGGCCAAATTCTAGCTGGCTTTCCATGCTATTGAATTCAATTCTAAGGATGGCAACATGTCATACTCTTTTTGGCCAGACCGGTTCAGATACATGGTGCGGTTTCCCTCGCTCTGATGATTTCTCCGTTGAGATACATTTGCAGGTGGCTCAAATGTAAGGGAAATTATTAAACAAAGAGATGAAAGAGACATTTCAATGTTTAATTTTTTGGGGAAGGCTGGCCTCCATTGGCATGCATAAATACATGCCACTGCGCTCCAATAGGCCGAAGATCAAATGCATGATCTATGTCTGTAATACCTACATGTTTTAAACAGACCACCATAGTCCCTATGCCCAGGAATGCCAAGGTAACCTGTCTAAATGACTATCGCCCCGTAGCACTCACATCTGTAGCCATGAAATGCGTTGAAAGGCTAGTCATGGCTCACATTAACACCATCATCCCAGACACCCTGGACCCACTCCAAATTGCATACCACCCCAACAGGTCACACAATCTCTATTGCTCTCCACACTGCCCTCCCACCTGGATAAGAGAAACACCTATGTGAGTATGTTGTTCATTAACTACAGTTCAGCTTTCAACACCATATTGCCCTCATCACAAAACTCAGGACCCTGGGACTGAACACCTCCCTCTGCAACTAGAGCCAAGACTTCCTGATGCGCCGCCCCTAGGTGGTGAAAGTAGACAACAAATCCGCCACGCTGACCCTCAACACAGGGGCCCCCCAGGGGTGTGTGTTTAGTCCCCTCCTGTACTTCCTGTTCACCCACAACTGTCATTAAGTTTGTTGACGACGGTGGTACAGTTCACTCTTACAAAAAAAGGGTTATTTGCGGAGGAATAGGGTTCCACCAAGAACCGTTTTGATCAGAATAAACATTTTTGTAAGAAAGGGTTCTTTGATGATTCATTGGAAGGCAAAAATTATTATTTGGAAGGCAAGAAGGGATCTACATAGAACCATAGATAATATTTCCCAGCATGCTCTATTGCAGGGAGATTTTCAGAATATTTGTTTTAATGTAATATCTATATTTTTGCATGTACATTGATTACAATCTAATCCAATCTGTTTGTAATTGGATTTACTGCACCCGTTACTGAGATGGTTGTTCCAGTTTAGATGACCGAGGTAGTCTCAGTATACTCTGGCTGGATTCCAACAGGAATTACACATCACTTTGCAAGCCAGCATAATGTGACTTGCAGGCCTGATGTGGCCTATAAACTAGGAGACTCCTAACACCACTGTGTAGGTATATAGTAACTAGGCCCTCAAAGAAAGGCCTTATGATATATGTAATGAATTGTCATAAATAATGACATTTTAAAGGTAAGGCTAATAAGGTGGGTTCTACCCGTTCATATAGGGTTCTAGGAAGAACTCCAAAGAATGAAGGGTTCTCAGTAAAACCCTTCATAGACGATTCTAGGAAGAACCTTAAGATAACATATGGAATTGTTTTAAGATGGTCATACTATGGATCATTTAGCTGTTTGATTTTGAATTTTAGGACCCCTTTAGGTATATAAAAAAATATTTGATAAAAAAAATATTGATTTGGTCATTTACTACTAAAGTCTATAGAAACACAATCAATAAAACATTCATAAAATGGCAAAAAAGGACAGTCAAAAAATAAATCATAAGAAACAAGGTTTTGAAGTTGATGTCCTATATCTAGGAGATATAAAAAAAACTCTGGGAAAATACATTATTTATATTTTTACACATTTAACCCATTTTCTTGGGTAGGCACAAAACTACCTTCATACTTTCATTTGTTTTTTAAACCGGTACCGGTTACCTTCAGACGAGTCCTGTGACACTTGAGGGGGGTTGTAGAGAAAAACGGAGAACACCGTCATGTCTGTGAAAATCTCCCCTTTCCACATTAGTTTCTGGCCCAAACGGTTTGGACGCTATCAAACAGAAGTTGTCACATCGACGGTACCGACTTAAGACGAGTCTTCTGACACTTGTGGGGAACGGAGAGCAAAACGGAGAACACCATCGTGTTTCTGAGAATTTCTAGGTCAAACCGTTCGGACACTACAGTCGTTTACGTGACAAGATTTTCGGGATGTCTCATGGTCTGTCAAACACTGCTCTAGCTCTGCCACTTTTCACAGCGGATGCGGAAGTGCGACACTGGCAGATTAAGTGGATTGAGATGCATCCAATGCAAAACCCCCCCCAGATATCTCTAACTTACACTGATGGATTCTTATGGGGATTTTTTTTTTGTGGCCCTCAGATCCTCAAAAAGTTCCACAGCTGCATCATTGAGAGCTTCTTGACTGCTTGGCATCCGACCTCAAGGCGCTACAAAGGGTAGATCGTACGGCCCAGTAAATCACCGGGGCCGAGTTTCCTGCCATCCAGGACCTCTATACCAGGCAGTGTCAGAGGAAGGCCCTAAAAACTATTTTGACTTGCTGTTTATCTATCCTGTTGCCTAGTCACTTTACCCCTACCTATATGTACATATCTACCTCAATTACCTTGTACCTCTGCACATTAACTATTTCAATTACCTTGTACCTCAACTCAATACTGGTGCCCATCTATATAGCCATCATGACTCATTGATTCCTCACATTTTTATCCTTGTATTATTTTAGCAGACACTCTCATCCAGAGCAACTTACAGTAGTGAGTGCATACATTTTCATACTGGTGGGAATCAAACCCTCAACCCTGGCATTGCAAGCACCATGCTCTACCAACTGAGCTACACGGGACTACTACATTGCTGGGAAGTGCCCGTAAGTAAGCATTTCACTGTTAGTCTACACCGGTTGTTTACGAAGCATGTGAGAATTACAATTTGATTTGATTCTTTGAATTTAGTCTTGCCGTCTGTGGTGAGTTCAATATTACATAATAATCATTCATGTGCTCTATTTAAGTTAAGTAGATAATTGTAACACAACTATCATTCAGGTGTAGTAGCAGTTGTGAAGTAAGTTTATAATAGTGATACAACAATAATACTTCATTTATTAGGTAAATAATAGATCATAACTACTACAAGTGGCATAATGCTATGCAAGTTGATTATAGTTACACAAGTCTTTCACTTAGCGCTGTCCTGTGAGCCGAGAAAAGATTGTTACCTCATCCCTCAGTTCAAAGTTTACCACTTCAAAACAATTCTGCCACTCTTGACACTTTAGGAATAACAATGTTCATTCATGAAAGGGGCTTTGCAAAGCCTCTTAATCCTCCAGTTAATACATTAGCATATCTTTAAAACCTCTTACTGTAGCTAATTGACTTTGAACTACATGTTTTCCTTCTACATTTCAATGTACTTTTTTTTATATCCTTGATACTTCATGCATTTTATTTATTTTTATAATCCTCTTAAAGCTGCAATATGTAACCTTTTTGGTAACTGGACCAAATTCACATAGAAATGTGTGGTATAGATCTGTCATGCTCATTGAAAGCAAGTCTTAAAAAGCGGTAGATCTGTTCTATGTGCACTATTTCTATGCTTCCCGTTCTTAAGTTTTGTTTTTAGTCTTTTACTTTCGGTTTTGTACACCAGCTGAAAATACTATGTTTCCACAGCGATGGTAGATGGTACAATGGTTCTCTACACTATACTTGTTTGTTTTGTCACATAAAAAGAAATTAGGGCAAACTATTAGAATATTAGCAACCATGAAATGGCTTTAGTGATTTCTGCATAGTGCATCTTTAATGATTTGCATGTCCATTTAATGAAAAAGTATCCGTAAATTTCAAATGAACCATGTTTCTTTTCAACATTGTGCTACTGTATGATTGTATCTCTTTTGTATAACAAGTTATACAAAATCATGATGTATACAACTAACATATTCGTATGGTAATGAATGAAAAATGCAAAAATGGGGAATATTCACTGACCTTTTTATAAAAATATTGGCAAGATGATAGATTAAAGGAGCAGGGTTAAATGAGTAAGTGGACAAGAGTGGCAATGGGGATGAATAGGGACAATCAGAAGTACCATGCAATCTGGTGAATTACCTTTCAACACCTGATTATGCATATAGCTAACATGTATGCAAAACCAGGTATCACACTATTAGTTAGCCCAGGTTAAATAAAATTGGTCTGAGTTCAATGGTATTTCCTAATCAACAGTAAGTAAAAAAATGTATTTAGCAGTGAATGTATATTTAACAATAAAGAATCAACAAGAAACATGGTTTGATTGAATGCAGAGGACACCTTCAGTTAAATCATTTGGAACAAACAGACAACATGAGTCCCATGAGACAAGGCAAAACAATCAATGACATGACCAAACCAAACACAGAGCCATTGAGCCTGTTCATTTGACCCTTTTTCAACAAAACTACCTGGACATGTTCATTGATCCACTGACAGAGACATTTTTAACAGCAGCTTCTGATGCTGCTACTCACATCTAAGGCCAAGTAATGCACAGTACTGTAGGGGACAGCTTGACTGAATACATTTTGAGTATAATTTCAGGATATTGACTCTCCCTAAAGATTCATCCTCCTCTGTACTTAGAAACTCGAGAGTTGACAAAGTACATCCAAATTAATTGGGTGGCACTCTGGGAATAGTCTAATACTTTCCCAGCAATACAGGCAGCCTTGTACGGTAGCTCAAACACCCCCAGTCCTACACTTGTAAGACAAGGAGAATTTTCCCAGATAGTATGATATTAACACAGAGAAATAGTAACTGTCTTTGTAAAGTATGCTCTTTCAGTGAACAAATGAGGGCTGGGGAGCAGGTTCAGATGCTTGTGCCTGTGAGCTATTCCACTGAGTCAGCAGTAATTTGAAGCATTGGTGCAGGGAAAGAGTACAGATCTCTGACTAACCATCTGTACATTACGCATGATGAAGCAAAGTTAATCATATCTGTTTCTCTTTCCAAACCATGGTACTAGAGGTCGTTTCAGTGCTTCCTTTCAGCTTGGTAAGGGGGAACTAAGATGTCTGTGTATACACTACTACATGATTAAAAGTATGTGGACACCTACTTGTCGAACGACTAATTCCAAAATCATGGGCATTAATATGGAGTTGGTCCCCCCTTTGCTGCTCTAACAGCTTCCACTCTTCTGGGAAGGCTTTCCACTAGATGTTGGAGCTTTGATGCGGGGACTTGCTTCCATTCAGCCACAAGAGCTTTAGTGAGGTCGGGCACTGATGTTGAGTGATTAGGCCTGGCTCGCAGTCAGTGTTCCAATTCATCCCAAAGGTGTTCGATGGGGTTGAGGTCAGGGCTCTGTGCAGGCCAGTCAAGTTCTTCCACACCGATCTCGACAAACCATTTCTGTATGGACCTCGCTTTGTGCACGTGGGCATTGTCATGCTGTAACAGGAAAGGGCCTTCCCCAAACTGTTGCCACAAAGTTGGAAGCACAGAATCATCTTGAATGTCATTGTATCCTGTAGCGTTAAGATTTCCCTTCACTGGAACTAACGGGCCTAGTCTGAACCATGAAAAACAGCCCCAGATCATTATTCCTACTCCACCAAACTGTACAGTTGGCACTATAGATTTGGGCAGGTAGTGTTCTCCTGGCATCCGCCAAACCCAGATTTGTCTGTCGGACTGCCAGATTGTGAAGCGTGAATAATCACTCCAGAGAACGCGATTCCACTGCTCCGGAGTCCAAGCTTTATATCACTCCAGCCGACGGTTGGCATTGCGCATGGTGATCTTAGGCTTGTGTGCGGCTACTTGTCCCCTGAAACCCATTTCATGAAGCTCCTGACTAACAGTTCTTATGCTGACGTGCCTTCCAGAGGCAGTTTGGAAATAAGGAAAGTGTTGCAAACGAGGAAAGACGATTTTTACACGCTTCAGTACTCGGCGGTCCCGTTCTGTGAGCTTGTGTGCCCTACTACTTCGCAGCAGAGCCGTTGTTGCTCCTAGTTGTTTCCACTTCACAATAACAGCACTTACAGTTGACAGGGCAGAAATTTGACGAACTGACTTGTTGGAAAGGTGGCATCCTATGACGGTGCCACATTAAAAGTCACTGAGCTCTTCAGTAATGCCATTCTACTGCCAATGTTTGACTATGGCGATTCCATGGTTGTGTGCTGGAATTTATACACTTGTCAGCATCGGGTGTGGCTGAAATAGCCGAATCCACTAATTTGAAGGGGTGTCCACATACTTTTGTGTATATATTGTGTATGTTGTTTATAGTGTTGGAGGTTAGGCAAAGTTTGAAGAGACAACAGCAGGTTGTAGAATTCCATACCCCCTTTTAACTGCTAGTGATCAAAAACGAATGAAAACATAATAATCTCTAATAAAAAGGTATAATTCTGCCAGTACCTCAGTATGATCAGTGTGCAGATTCAACGTCAAACAGTTCTTGATTCCTGCCCCACAGCCGATGACTGATGGCTATCAAAGAGTTTTGTGTTTGATACACAGGACAGGGCAAATGTTTGTTTACAATAATACAAATAGTGTACTCAATACACCGTGAAAGTATATTTTATAGTTTAATCACAAAATGTTTTACCATTTTGGGATTAAACTATAAAATATGTATACTGTTCATACAATAGCAAGTGAGTGTTTTTTCACATTTGTATCAGTCCTTCGCATGACTTCGCTGTACTTTGGCCAGTGTCTAACGCAATAGTATCTTTGACATTGACTCATGAGTTCTAAAAAAGGAACAGCCTAAGGACACACTTGGCAGAGCACTGGAACATTCAAGTTTATTTTCTCAGCATTATATTTTGTTGGTTTAATTTCAGTAGGCATCTACTGAAATACAGGAGACACTGATTTCAGCTTATTGAAGAAACTCTAAAAATACGTACACAAAAACAACATCAATGTTTGTCACGTGCTTACTTACAGGCTCTAACCAACAATGCAAAAAAGGTATTAGGCGAACAATAGGTAAGTAAAGAAATAAAAACAGTAAAAAGACAGTGAAAAATAACAGTAGCGAGGCTATAACAGTGGCTATATACAGTAGCGAGGCTATAACAGTAGCGAGGCTTATACAGGCACCGGTTAGTCGGGCTGATTGAGGTAGTATGTGCATGTAGATATGGTTAAAGTGACTATGCATTTATGATAAACAGAGTAGCAGTAGCGTAAGAGGGTTTGGCGGGTGGTGGGTAGCGGGACACAATGCAGATAGCCCGGTTAGCCAATCAAATCATATTTATTAAGCCCTTCTTACATCAGCTGATCTCAAAGTGATGTGCCTAAAACCCCAAAACAGCAAGCAATGCAGGTGTAAAAGCACGGTGGCTAGGAAAACCTAGTGTCACGGCCGTCGAAAGAACTGGACCAAAGCGCAGCGTGGTAAGCCTTCCTATTCCTTTTTATTAGGAAGACGCCGACAAAAACAATACAAAAACGACTGTGAAGCTTAAGGCAATAGTGCCACAAAGAAAGACAACCTCCCACCAAGACAGGTGGGGAAAAAAGGCTACCTAAGTATGGTTCTCAGAGACAATGATAGACAGCTGTCCCTGATTTGAGAACCCTACCTGGCCAAAACATAGAAATACAAATAATAGAACTAAAAAACATAGAATACCCACCTCAAATCACACCCTGACCAAACCAAATAGAGACATAAAAAGGATCTCTAAAGTCAGGGCGTGACACCTAGAGTGGAACCAGGCTATGAGGGGTGGCCAGTCCTCTTCTGGCTGTGCCAGGTGGAGATAACAGAACATGGCCAAGATGTTCAAATGTTCATAGATGAACAGCAGGGTCAAATAATAATTATCACAGTGGTTGTCGAGGGTGCAACAGGTCAGCACCTCAGGAGTAAATGTCAGTTGGATTTTCATAGCCGATCATTCAGAGTATCTCTACCTAGAGTTGAAAACAGCAGGTCTGGGATAGGTAGCACGTCCGGTGAACAGGTCCCCAATGTCCGGGGGCACTGGTTGGTCGGGCCAATTGAGGTAGTTAAAGTGAGGCTCATAGCAAGTCATAGTATATTTGAGGCCACAACGCAATAGGGTAGGCCCTTTTCATCTTCGGTCACTGAGCAACACACAAAAAGCATTTGTCTCTTAGGAAAAATGCCCAGAGTGAGTGCATTTGGTGATCGAATTGACTTCTTCATCCTCTGACCCAGACGCTTCACCGTGATGACATGACGAATGAGATTCTTAAAGGGGTAGCTGTAAAATTCTGGAGAAATATTGTATACATATAGATAGTTATACCCCACTGCAATTCAATACACTCATAAATGTGCAAATGGATGAGCAAATGTATGCCGTATTTCACTCTTATTGTAATTATTATAGGTAATATTCCATAGAAATCTGGAAAGTTACTTTAAAGGCTAGTAACTACTGCATTATATTATATCTAATCTAAAAGTTCCTCCAAAATGACAGACGCTGCTGTGAACAGCAGCTTGGTGGAGAGCATCCTCACATTCAAAATGAAAGTCTGGTATGGTAATCTGAGCATGAGGAGCAAAAGCAAACTGAACAGAATAGTAAACATAGCCAGCAAAATAATTGGTCGACCACAGGCACATTTGAGCATCCTGTTCCACAAGGCAACCAAAAAGAAGACACTGGTTGTCGTTGGCGACCCCTCCCACCCTCTATACCCTCAGTTTGAGAGGCTTCCCTCTGGCCGGCGCTTCAGAATGCCCATGGCCAAGAAGAATGTGTTCAAACATTCATTCGTTCCTTGTGCTGTTGGACTACTAAATGCAAAGTAAATTGTATGGGTATATGTACAGTGGTAAGAAAAGGTATGTGAACCCTGTGGAATTATCTGAATTTCTACATAAATTGGTCATAAAATTAGATTTGATCTTCATCTAAGTCACAAAAACAGACAGTCTGCTTAACTTCTTTAGGATCGGATCCTTTTTTTCAATTTTTACCTAAAATTACATACCCAAATCTAACTGCCTGTAGCTCAGGACCTGAAGCAGGGATATGCATTTTCTTGATACCATTTGAAAGGAAACACTTTGAAGTTTGTGGAAATGTGAAATTAATGTAGGAGAATATAACACATTAGATTTGGTTAAATATAATACAAAGATTTTTTTTTTTTTTTAAGTTTTTGTACCATCATCTTTGAAGTGCAAGAGAAAGGCCATAATGTATTATTCTACCTCAGGTGCAATTTAGATGTTGGCCACTAGATGACAGAAGTGTATGTGCAAAGTTTTAGACTGATCCAATGAACCATTGTATATCTGTTCAAAATGTTGCTTCAAGACTGCCCAAATGTGCCTAATTGGTTCATAATTGTGGACTCTCCTCAAACAATAGCATGGTATTATTTCACTGTAATAGCTACTGTAAATTGGACAGTGCAGTTAGATTAACAAGAATTTAAGCTTTCTGCCCATATCAGATATCTCTATGTCCTGAGAATTTTTACTTACACGAAACACTTACAACCTCTTGCTAATCACATTAGCTCAACCGTCCCATGTGGGGGACACAGATCCCGTAGAGGTTTAACTTCTTATGGCTGCAGGGGCAGTATTGAGTAGCTTGGATGAAAGGTGCACAGAGGTGCCCATAGTAAACTGCCTGCTCCTCAGTCCCAGTTTCTAATACACTGCTCAAAAAAATAAAGGGAACACTTAAACAACACAATGTAACTCCAAGTCAATCACACTTCTGTGAAATCAAACTGTCCACTTAGGAAGCAACACTGATTGACAATAAATTTCACATGCTGTTGTGCAAATGGAATAGACAAAAGGTGGAAATTATAGGCAATTAGCAAGACACCCCCAATAAAGGAGTGGTTCTGCAGGTGGTGACCACAGACCACTTCTCAGTTCCTATGCTTCCTGGCTGATGTTTTGGTCACTTTTGAATGCTGGTGGTGCTTTCACTCTAGTGGTAGCATGAGATGGAGTCTACAACCCACACAAGTGGCTCAGGTAGTGCAGCTCATCCTTGTGGATCCTGGGATTCCTAGGACTGCATTCCAATGAAGTTCATCAAAGGTAAGGAAACATTTATCATATATTTTCTGGTTTCTGTTGACCCCAACATGGCGGCTAATTTGGCTATTGTTCTGAGCTCCGTCTCAGATTATTGCATGATTTGCTTTTTCCGTAAAGTTTTTTTTTAAATCTGACAGCGGTTGCATTAAGGAGAGGTATATCTATAATTCCATGTGTATAACTTGTATTATGATCTACATTTATGATGAGTATTTCTGTTGAAACGATGTGGCTATGCAAAATCACTTGATGTTTTTGGAACTAGTGAATGTAACGCGCCAATGTAAACTCAGATTTTTTGTTAAAAATATGAATTTTATCAAACAAACATGCATGTATTGTGTAACATGAAGTCCTATGAGTGTCATCTGATGAAGATAATCAAAGGTTAGTGATTCATTTTCTCTATTTCTGCTTTTTGTGAAAGCTATCTTTCGCTGGAAAAATGGCTGTGCTTATTGTGGTTTGGTGGTGACCTAACAATTGTTTGTAGTGCTTTTGCTGAAAAGCCTATTTGAAATCGGACACTTTGGTGGGATTAACAACAAGATAACCTTTAAAATGATATAAGACACATGTATGTTTGAGGAATTTTAATTATGAGATTTCTGTTTGAATTTGGCGCCCTGCACTTTCACTGGCTGTTGTCATATCGATCCCGGTAGCGGGATGCAGCCATAAAGAAGTTAAACTAATAATCACACAAATTATTGTATTTTTCTTGTCTATATTGAATACATAATTGAAACATTCAGTGTAGGTTGGGAAAAGCACAGCTCAGAATGCTCAATGAGGTTTTAAGAAGAATCTTAGAGCGTCAGCTAAAGACTTCCCTGGAACATGCTAACGTCTCTGTTGAAGAGTCAACGATACGTAAAACACTGAACAAAAATGGTGTTCATGGGAGGACACCACGGAAGAAGCCACTGTTGTACAAAAAATCATTGATGCAAGTCTGAAGTTCGGAAAACAGCATCTGGATGTTCCACAGCGCTACTGGCAAAATATTCTGTGGACAAATGAAACTAAAGTTGAGTTTGGAAGGAACACACAACACTATGTGTGGGGGAAAAAAGGCACAGCACACCAGTATCAAAACCTCATCCCCGTGGTAAAGTATGGTGAAGGAAGCATCATGGTTTGGAGCTTCTTTGCTGCTTCAGGACCTGGACAGTTTGCCACCATCGAAAGGAAATATTAATTCCCAAGTTTATCAAGACATTTTGTAGGGGAATGTAAGGCTATCTGTCTGCCAATTGAAGCTCAACAGAAGGTGGGTGATGCAACAGTACAACGACCCAAAACACAGAAGTAAATAAACAACAGAATGGCATCAACAGAAGAAAATACGCCTTCTGGAGTGGCCCAGTTAGAGTCTTGACCTCAACCTGACCATGAGATGCTGTGGCATGACCTCAAGAGAGCAGTTTACACCAGACATCCCAAGAATATTTCTGAACTGAAACAATTGTGCAAGTCTGATCCGCAACTACAGAAAACGTTTGGTTGAGGTTATTGCTGCCAAAGTAGGGTCAACCAGTTATTAAAACCAAGGGTTCACATACTTTTCCCACCCTGCACTGTGAATATTTACACAGTGTGTTCAATAAAGACATGAAAACGTATAATTGTTTGTGTGTTATTAGTTTAAGCAGACTGTTTGTCTATTGTTGTGACTTAGATGAAGATCAGATCAAATTGTATGACCAATTTATGCAGAAGTCCAGATCATTCCAAAGGGTTCACATACTTTTTCTTGCCACTGTACCTATCTATCTAGTGCAGTCGGGACTGTGGTCGTTTGAGTGAATGTATTAAATAATTCCCCTGCATATTATCATTTTATTTGACCAGATGTGATCTCCCATGAGATGATGTTCTACTGTACTAAATGAGAGCATTGCTCGATCACTGTTTAGTCAAGAACCACTGCTAGACAGGCACATTGAATGTGACTGTACTATTTGCCATTGGTGCATATGTTATTCCTGCCTTGTCCTGGATATTAGCACAACTAGGTTAATACTATTTACACATACTGCTCAGAGTTCAACACCATTGTGCCCTCAAAGCTCATCAATAAGCTAAGGACCCTGGGACTAAACACCTCCCTCTGCAACTGGATCCTGGACTTCCTGACGGGCCACCCCCAGGTGGTAAGGGTAGGCAACTACATGTCTGATCCTCAACACTGGGGGCTCTCAGGGATGTGTGCTCAACCCCCTCCTGTACTCCCTGTTCACTTATGACTGCACAGCCAGGCACGATTCCAACACCATAAAATTTGCCGATGACACAACAGTGGTAGGCCTGATCACCGACAACAATGAGACGGCCTATAGTGAGTAGGTCAGAGACCTGGCCGTGTGGTGCCAGGACAACAACCTCTCCCTCAACGTAACCAAGACTAAGGAGATGATTGTGGACTACAGGAAAAAAGGACTGAGCACGCCCCCATTCTCATCGACGGGGCTGCAGTGGAGCAGGTTGAGAGCTTCAAGTTCCTTGGTGTCCACATCACCAACAAACTAAAATGGTCCAAGCACACCAAGACAGTCATGAAGCAGGCACAACAAAACCTATTCCCCTCAGGAGATTTGCCATGGGTCCTCAGATCCTCAAAAGATTCTACAGCTGCACCATCGAGAGCATCCTGGCAGGTTGCATCACTGCCTGGTAAAGCAACTGTTTGGCCTCCGACTGCAAGGCACTACAGAACGGCCCAGTACATCACTGGGGCCAAGCTTCCTGCCATCCAGGACCTCTATACCAGGCGGTGTCAGAGGAAGGCCCTAAAAATTGTCAAAGACTCCAGCCACCCTAGTCATAGACTGTTCTCTGCTACTGCACGGCAAGCGGTATCGGAGCGCCATGTCTAGGTCGAAGAGGCTTCTACCTCTAAGCCATAAGACTCCTGAAAATCTAGTCAAATGCCTACCCAGACTATTTGCATTGCCCCCCTCCTCCCCATCACTGCCACTCTCTGTTGTCATCTTAATCATTAATAACTCTACCTACATGTACATACTACCTCAACTAACCGGTGCCCCCGCACATTGACTCTGTACCGGCACCCCCTTGTATATATTGTTATTTTTTACTTCTTCTCTTTAATTACTTGTTACTTTTATCTCTTATTCATGTTTTTTTTAAGTTAACTGAACTGTTGGTTAGGGGCTTGTAAGTAAGCATTTCACTGTAAGCTCTACTACACCTGTTGTATTCGGCGCATGTGACTAATAAAATTTGATTTGATATTTGTATGAGAATAAAGAAGTAAGGAAAGCCTGTATACATAAAGGATGGATAAAACACTGAGGGCATTAAGAAACATTTGCTATTCCAGACTGTACCTGGAAGTAAAAAAATGAATAATTGAGAGGTCTTGTAGGTATTAAAAAGGTATGTGAGCCATACTGTACAGTGACAAACACAATAATGTATGCAGTTGAACACAATCTGTACATTAACACCACCAAATGAACAGTAAATATAATTTACTTGGTGAGAGCTGACTGTCAATCTGTCTTAACATCAGTCTCTATAAGATGACACATCAAATCACTTCATGTTGCTCCACATGCAAAACCGGCGCATGTGGAGGAATGAATGAATTGCAAACACTGTTAGACCTCTGCATTAAGTAAAGGTTGTATGTCTGTATGGACATAAATTGATAAGACTACTGACTATGCCACATACATCTAGTTATATTGAATCTAGTCTTGCAGTAGCTGATTTAGAGTTAATGTGACAATCAGCAGTAGAAACAATAAGAAAGCATACTCCCTTATTTTGGTATGAGGCTGGAGAAATGTAACCACTCTTAAATTGATAGACAGAGCTATGATGTAAGGACTGAGCATCCATGGTATAAAAAGTACAGTTTTAACCATGTTATGAGGCTATATAGTGTTTGTTTATATATATTTTGTTTGCAAACATCGGAGTAAAGCAAGCTTATATTTTGGGTTCTGATGGGTACGGCAGTTGAACTAAATGAAATTATATTCTTCAAGAATCAATGGGTACATATCATTCATTTAGAAGTCGAAAAATGAATATTTCAACTGCTGACTCCCTTTTTAATGAACATAATTGTAATAAATTACAGGTTCATTTGAGGTGCTTCGTACAGTCTAACTCCTGTAGAGAGATGGCTGGGGGACAATCACACTGTCACTCAGGCTAGGCTGGCTGGCTGACCCCCTAAAAAAAGATTATTGAAAAAAGGTTATTTTGAGTGAACATTGCACATCCCTTCTACATCAATATATCAGTCATCTCTGACAGTTTGTAATTTTGTGAACGGGATAAGGGTCATCTTTTAAAACCAACAAAACATCTCCCAGACGGAACTGTGAATTGCAATTGAACTCAAGGCTAAGCCCAGATTTCAGAGTAACCACTGTCATGTTGACATATCGCAAAAGGAAAAAGGAACTCATCTGTTCAGAGATTAGCCCAAATAAATAGCCTAAACCCCTAGTTATTTGGGTTTCAGGAACAGTTGGGTGGATGAATATGGCATTTGGAGACATTGTTTCTCTGTCAGGTGCAATCTAAATGAAAAGTGACAATTTGAGCCAGTAGGATACCATTTTGAGAAGAAGGGAGAATCAGAATTGACCTACTTTTCTCTTGTGAAAACAATAAGGCTACTGGGGGTATCGTAAAAATAAAAATGCAATGCCTCTGTGTGGAAGTCGACAGGAAATAATTTTAGAGTGTACAAAATGGTGTGAAGAGATTGTTCCGCTGACAAAATACCAAAATCTCTCTTTGGTTAAACAAAAGAGGACAGGGACTGTGGATTTCACTGTAGGGATGAAAAAGCATATTCTACAGCAAATTCACACACATTCTACGGGTGTAAAATGCAAAATGGGCACAATAATAGACATGAACAGCATATCATTTTTTTTGTTACTTCTCATATTAACTGATCAGTCAGGATAACTAACTAGCATCCAATTACTCAGTTAACACAGAAAACAATCAAGTGCAGCGCTAGTTCATACAGGCAACCCTAGTATTGGCTTCAGCGATGCATCAGCTGACGTCACACCAACCATATTCTACAAACACTTCCTACCTTAATATGGCGGTCTTTTTAGCGGATCAGTTTTACTCACTCATTCTCTGCTGCCTCTACTGCTGTTGGTTACTCGATACTAAGGGGTTGCATTTTTTTTTGCATCCAACACCACCCAAGACTCCACCTGTTGGTTCTGTGTTTCTTTCCTGCAGGGTGATTGGTACAATGTACCTTGCTCACTACCTGTGTCATAAGATGCTCATCACAGGGATATAACAGAGTCATTTGTGAAATGGTTTGAAGCCAATTACTTAGACCTGTATGCACTGAAAACCAAGGAGCTAGTGGTAGATTTTAGGAAAAATAAAGCTGTTTTTAATCCCACTTCTATTAATTGTGAAGAAATTGGCAGTGTTGACTCTTATAAGTACCTGGGTGTAATAGTGGACAACAAACTGAACTGGAAGGAGAATTATCAGTGTCTACAAAAACGGCCAATCCAGACTGTACTTCTTAAGTACTGTGAAAGGCCGTACCTATTCACTGACGAAAACCTGGGCGGGACAGCACAAAATGAGACGCAGAGACGTAACTTCAACAAAAAGAAGGAAACTGTATTGGGAGTTCTTCTTTCAACTCTCCCCGGGACCGTACAAACAAAGGCCAGGGTAATGGCTATCAAACAAAACCCCCCCCAAAAACCTAACAGTTGGTACCACACGCCAATCCAACAGCTTGAGCCGAACCGGGCATCCTACTGGGCATCCTACTGTCCTTGAATTCACCATAGTCTCCGGCTCATAATCACTCTCCCCCCTCTGCCACTTCAGTCAGGTCCTTAAGATAGCGCCATCAATAATCAGTCAATTAGCCTCAGGTGAGCCCATCAGTAGTGGCTATACTGCGGCCCACCTCCAGGAGAGGGCGCAGTCGGACCACTTGAGCCGGCTGATTTCCCCCCCCCTCCCCCCCCAAGCCAGACCCAGGGGGGATCGCGCCAGCCTGACATACTAGGTCTCGGCGAGAAAGAGCATCCGCGTTACCGTGTAGTTTTCCGGGCTTGTGAACCACCTCGAATTTAAACGGCTGCAGTGCTAGGAACCACCTGGTTATACGGCTATTGTTGTCCTGCTGTCCCGCAATCCACTTGAGGGGGTGTGGTTGGTGACCAGGCGGAAACTTCCCCCCAGGAGGTAGTACCTCAGATACCCTAGCGCCCATTTAATCGCCAGCGCCTCTCCCTCCAGAGTAGCATAGTTTCACTCCCTTGGGGACAGCTTACGGCTGATATACACAAGGGGGTGTTCCTCCTCCCCCTCCCCCTGCAACAACACGGCCCCTATCCCTGTGTCTGATGCGTCTGTGAATACAGTAAAAGGCATGTTAAAGTCTGGCATCCTCAAAACAGGGTTCATGAATAACACAGTCTTAAGTTCATTAAAAGCTTTTCCGGCCCTGTCGGTCCATACCACCCGCACTGGTTCTGATTTTCGGGTCAGGTCGGTCAGTGGCGCTGATATGGTGGAATAGTTTGGTATGAAGTGCCGATAGTATCCTGTCAGTCCCCGGAAGGCACGCACCACCTTCTTATTAGCGGGTCTGGGCCACTCCCGCAGCGCTTGTGTTTTCTCCTTCTGGGGTTAGATGAGGCCACTGCCGATAGTGTACAACAAGTATTCAGCTTCGTTTAAGCCTAGGTGGCACTTTTTAGGATTGTCCGTAAGCCCGGCCACCTCCAGGCTCGCCAACACAGCTCGTACCTTATTTAGGTGGATGTCCCAGTCCTCCGTGTGTATGAGGCGGTTGCGAAGCTTAATGGTGTCTAAGCAGGGTATCCATCAGTCATTGGAACGTTGCTGCCGCTCCATGTAGACCGAACGGCATCCGGACGTATTGGAAAAGCTCCTCCGGCGTGGCAAAGGCGGTCTTGTGACGATCCTCCGGGGCTAATGGAACTTTCCAATAGCCCTTCGTTAGGTCTAAGGTGGAAATGTACTTGGCTTTCCCTAACTGCTCTATGGGCTCGTCGACGCGTGGCATGGGGTAGGCATAGAATCGGGAAATAGCATTTAGGGCCCTGAAGTCCTTACAACACCGTGTTGACCCATCAGATTTTGGCACCAGCACGATTGGGCTAGACCAGGCACTTGTGAACGGCTCCACCACACCTAGTTGTACCATTTCTCCCACTGCGGCATGTGCCATCTTGCTCCTAGCTTTGGGGATTCTATACGGCCTTAAACATACTTTAGCCCTGGGGTCTGTCCTGATATGGTGCTGGATCAGGTTAGTGCTACCTGGAATGGGCGAGAACTCTCCTGCTTTGTCTGACCAACGCCGTTAAGTCCTGTTCCTGTTGTGCCGTTAACTTGGTTCCCATGGGGACTTCCACTGGCTTCGCCTCGTCCTTCCCCTTTCCCCCATATAATACCAGCGCCTCCCTCTCGTGTACAACTTCAACAGTTGACGTTTTAAATCTGCACGGCTCGGTGCCGCCCGGCCTCCTAACCGGGTAGGTCACCGGGGACACCTGATCTAACACCTCATAGGGACCCTGCCATTGTGCTAGGAGTTTGTGTTGCGGAGTTGGCACTAACAAGAGGACCTTGTCCCCTGTTTTGAAAGAGTGGTGTTGGGTTGTTCAGTTGTAGGACAGTGACTGCGCAGCCTGGGCTCGCCCCATGTGCTCGTTAACCACCGGCCATATAGCGGCCATCCTATCCCGCATCAGGACTACGTAATCAATGAACGAGCGGTAGGGACATGGTTGGTTCTCCCAGGCTCTTTTGCTAAATCCAAAATTCCTCTGCATGGTTGCCCGTACAACAACTTGAAGGGGGGAGAACCCGGTAGAGGCTTGAGGAACTTCGCGCAGGGCAAACATGAGGTGGGGCAACAGCATGTCCCAATTTTTCCCGTCCTTATCCACTACACGTCTTCTCATGCTCTTGATGGTTTTATTCAGCCTCTCGCACAGTCCGTCTCGTTCTAATCTGCTCTACACTGTATAGCTTACAAAGGTCTTTCATGAGCCGCGACATAAAGGGAGTGCCTTGATCTGTTAAAATAGTCGAGGGTAATCCTACTCGCGAAAACAACATGACCAGCTCCTTGGCTATGCCTTTCGTCGCCATGGTGCGTAATGGAATAGCCTCTAGATATTTGGTCGCGTAGTCCACTACTACGAGGATGTATTGGTGTCCTCGGGCTGACCATGGCAGCGGCCCCACTAGGTCCATGGCAATCCGTTCGAATGGCGTTTCTATAATGGGAAGAGGTATCAGGGGATTGCAAAAATGGGCCTTGGGGGCCGTACATTGACACCTGTCGCATGACCTGCAATATTTGGCTACATCTCTGGTCACCCCCGGCCAGTAGAACCGGGTGAGTACCCTCTCAGCTGTTTTCTCCCATCCTAAATGTGCGCCCAAGACATGGGAGTGGGCAAAGTGCAGCACAGTGTCTTGACATGACTTTGGTACTACCAATAGTTCAAACTCCCCCTCCCTTCTCCTACATACCCAATATAATAGGCATACATATCGCAAAATATGGGAAACGTAACTCACCCTCATCCTGTAGCCTCTTCCCATCAATAACTGCCACTTTGACCATAAGCCTTAGCACCTCCGGATCTCGCTGTTGGGCCGTGCCAAACTGACCCATAAGGTCTTCGGAAAGGGACACTGCTGTAGCCATCAGACGGGGTGGGGGGCGATCTATGTCGCCGTCGTTGGTCTTCGTGTCAAACCACGGCCAGGACTCCTCTGGTGTGGACTCAGCGAAGATCTGTTGAAGCCGTTCTCTTTCCTCCTGCCTTCCTATCCTCGTCTGCCTGGCTGGATCCCTCTTCGCCTTGGCTCTCGATTCCCTGGCACATCTCTTCGAAGACCCCCCACAGCAGTCGTGTGGATTCCTCCTCCAGCTTCTCCTGTTCCCCTAGTAGACCGTCTAGTCACCCCGTGTGGTTTTCTTTCCCCAGAGTTTATGGCGGGCAACCAGGTTATGTGCCAGGTCCATGCGGTGCTGTGAGCTCCTCTTCTCTTGTCGGACCCTCTCATGCTTCTCCGCATTGGCCCACAACCAGTGGAAGAGTGGGCAGTCACGACCGAGGAGGACGGGAACTGACAAGTTCGATGACAGGCTCATAACTATAGTGACCTTTCCCACAGGTGTGGTCATCTTTACTCGGGCCCGGGGGTACTCCTGGACGTCGCCGTGTATGCATGATACCTTCACTTCCCCTTCAAGCACTGTCCAGTCGTCCTGTATATCCCTTTGACTGAGGGAGACCATGCTGCCGGAGTCCAGGAAATGTTTCAGTTCCGCCTATTTTCATCGGAACGTGCCGGGCTGGGGCCGTCTCTGCCTGCCAGCAGGGCGCTTGACGAGGAATGTCCCTTGCCTGAGTGGAACCGGGGCTCGGGTTAGGGGACTCGGTGGGCATGGGCTCATCCGTTTTCGGGCAGTGTTGTGAGATGTGTCCTAGGGTTTGACATTTAAAACACCAGACCTTGCGGGGAACAGGTTCATGTCTCATTCTCTCCCTCTCTGGTGGCAGCTTCTCTCTCTTCCTCGCCACTCGTAGTAGGGCTTCTTGTGCCGGCTTCCCACGCCTACCGGCCTCTACAAGGGACTCTGTAGCCCTACAGGTCTCAATAGCCTTGACTAGGGCATCCATTGTCTGGGGGTTGCTCTGGCTTACTGTTCTTAGTAAGGTCGGCGGCAGCTCTCTCAAGCACTTGTCGACCTCGATTGTCTCCAGTAGTTCCGCTACGGACCGGGCAGACCCCAGCCAGCCTTTCACTAGGCGGACTAACTGGAACGCTTGTCCTCTAGGTGATTCGTCATCCCTGTAGGTCCATCCGTGGAACCTCTGGGCTCTCACGCGAGGGTTCTCTCACGAGGGTTCAGGTTATACCGAGCCCTCACTAACCTGTATTTTGTAGTGTCTTTATTTATAGTGTAGCACACAAGAATGCTCCTTCCATTGTTGAGGTCAAGATGAGTATGTCATGTATAGATTTGCACAGACAACATGCTGATATTCATACAGTTGTTAGAACTATAGGCTCACAGCATGATCAACATAGTCTAGAATCACTGCAAGAAGTCACTGTACATACACACACCATATTTTGTGAACCCCCACCCTTAAAAGTCTTTGTTTTCTTCTTCTAAATAAAATACATCTGATAGTAAGGGACAAACTGTATACCCTCACAGGTTATGTATTGGCTTGACTTGGTGATGCAATAAGATTAAAATATAGATCCCTTAGACGCCTATTAGAGTCCACAATGTGTACGTGTACGCACAGCAGTGGTCTAGAATAGTGGACCATTGGCTTTCATATTTTTCAAATTCTCAGCGTGGCTCAAGCAATTTCTACAACTGTCAACACATTCAAATCAGTAGACACATTGGTTGGGAATTTTGGGGAGGTGCGTGGTCGGGATGTGCATAACCAGCAGACCGTGGTCTCAGAGCAGCGTAGCTATGTCACAATGGGACGCCAGAATATAGTGTCTAGGCGTCCGTGGACACTGAATAAAAACGGAGAGATAAAAACGGAGAGTTGAAATAAAATGTTTTGAAGTTCTTACTGTCTTGTGTCCACTGACCCTACGAATTGGTCTTTGGAGAATGCATTGTCATGAAAACACAGATGTACGTATTCAGTGTGATCGCTCCACTTCCAATTCCCCCAAGGCATTCCTCTCAGTGCAACATGAAAGCACTGTTTAAAAAACATCAGCATGTTTCAGGTCCAATTGATGCCCCCAAAAAACGGTTGCATTGTAGAGATCATGTGCATTCAACCATATTTCCAGAACCCAAACTCACAACAAAAAGTATTCCGTTGCTGTGAAGATTTTAAAATAATTAAATACTTTCGTGCGTGAAAACACATATCCTAATAAAATGAGCTATTGCACAATGTAATAAAGGAAATACCACATCATGGAGGGCTATAAAGTAATGAGTCAGACTTGTTTTGCCCCAAGCCTATATCCAATACAGAAAAATGCATTTATGTTCGAGTAAGAGCTAGCGTTGATTCATTATCTCATACGGTGTTTCAATGACCAAACTCTCCTCAGCTCGTTCATAGATGGGCTATGTTATACTGAACAAAAATATAATTGCAACATGTAAAGTGTTGGTCCCATAAACATGGGACATGAAACCATGAGTTGAATTAAAATATCCCAGAAATGTTCCATACACAAAAAGCTTACTCTCTCAAATGGTGTACATACATTTGTTTACATCCCTGTAAGTGAGCATTTCTCCTTTACCAAGATAATCCATCCAAGTGACAGGTTTGGCATATCAAGAAGCTGATTAAACAGCATGGTCATTACACAGGTGCACCTTGTGCTGGGGGACAATAAAAGGCCACTCTAAAATGTGGAGTTGTGTCACACAACACAATGCCACATAAGTCTCACGTTTTGAGGGAGTGTGCAATTGGCATGCTGACTGCAAGAATGTCCACTAGAGCTGTTGCCAGAGAATAGAATGTTAATTTCTCCACCAAAAGCCACCTCCGTCGTTTTATAGAATTTGGCAGTACGTCCAGCATGATAATGTTTCCGCATTGTAATGCACGGCCCCATCTGTACACAATTCCTGGAAGCTGAACATTTCCCAGTTCTTCCATGGCCTGCATACTCACCAGACATGTCACCCATTGAGCTGTTTGGGATGCTCTGGATTGACTTGTATGACTGCGTGTTCCAGTTAACGCCAATATCCAGCAACTTTGCACAGCCATTGAATAAGAGTGGGACAACAATCCACAGGTCACAATCAACAGCCTGATCAACTCTATGCGAAGGAGATGTGTCGTGCTGCATGAGGCAAATGTTGGTCACACCAGACACCATTTTTGTCTGATCCACACCCCTACTTTTTATTGTTTAAGGTATCTGCATATTTGTATTCACAGTCATGTGAAATCCATAGATTAGGGCCTAATGCATTTATTTCAAATGACTGATTTCCTTATGAACTCTAACTCAGTAAAATCTTTGAAATTGCTGCATTTATATTTTTGTTCAGTGTAGTTCCGTAAGGGCAGACAAAGTCAAATACTCTGTAAGATATCCAGTGACATCAACACAATTAGTTTTAGTCTTGAGAAATAGAAATGTTCTCGGTCCTTGTCATTCTGGGATGTTTGTATTTGTGAAATCAATGGCAAAGAGATTACATTTCAGCAGAATTACTTGGAGCATTTCAGGGAAGGTGTTGGGAATCTCACTGCATGTGATTAGCTATTTGAAACTCAAAGTAAAGCAAACAACACCACAATAGGCACACTGTGAACCACACAGTCAATATACAAAGCCCCAATTTAAAGTCTTCCAAAAACAACTTCACACCAGAGCCCCCGGTACTTTTGTATACTTTTTAGACAGTAGTTATAAAAGTAGCACTCATGAGCCAAAAGTGTTCCCTGTAAATTGCATACTACGTCACATACAGTACCAGTCAAAAGTTTGGACAAACCTACTCATTCAAGAGTTTTTCTTTACATTGTAGAATAATAGTGAAGACATCAAAACTATGAAATAACACATATGGAATCAAGTATTAACCAAAAAAAGGTTTAAACATAAACAAAACATATTTGAGATTTTAGATTCCTTTGCCTTGATGACAGCTTTGCACACTCTTGGCATTTTCTCAACCAGCTTCACCTGGAATGCTTTTCCAACAGTCTTGAAGGTGTTACCACATATGTGACCCGTTTCAGGAAACTAGGCGTATGTCACGGGTCACTACTTCACAGGAGATCCGTTTGAACGGAAACTTTAAAAAAAATCTAAATTCGTTTTTTGGTCAGAAATTCCTTCTCCAACGTGAACTTTCACGTGCCTTAATAACAAACGTGTATGCCATCTGTAAATACAAATAAAATTGTAAAATTAAGAGCCTAGTTGGTTAAGCCACAGAATAGGTGAGCAACCTTCCCGCTAGCCATGATTGGCTGAGATAATGAGTGGGCTGGACATGCCGAGATATAAGTTTGGATTGGTCTGCCATATAGCACACTTCTGTCTATTTGAGTTGGTCAGTGTTGCGTAGTATAACTTAAAAGGCTCCACTATGCAAGTATCCATTTCAATAGAATGCCACTGCAACAACTGTTTCAGAGCACTCTCATCTTAGTGTGCACAGAATCACTGATGAATTTACGAATGCTCAACACCGTAATTAAATTGTTCCCAGAAGCACAGTTACAGTCACCAACGCTCTGGATAACATGAAAACAGCCTAACCAGCTCTGCTAGGGTGAGTAAAAAGGTCAAAGTTTGGGTGGGGGCTAAAGCTTAAAATGTTTTCATTGCAAGTTAAAACTTACTGTTAGCTAGCTAGCTGATGTTAGATGGCTGGCTCGCTTGCTAACATTACATTTATGATCTGTGTGTAGTAATGTTATCTCAGAATGCCATTTCGCATTACTAGTTATAGCCAAATGTTAGCTAACTAGCTAACATTGAACCTATTTGGTTAACTTTAGCTAGCTATGCCTGAGCTATGTTGATGATGTAAATTGAGAAGAGCATGGGGCCTAGGATTGAGCCTTGGGGTACACCCTTGGTGACAGGCAGTGGCTGAAACAGCAGATGTTCTGACTTTATACACTGCACTCTTTGAGAGAGGTAGTTAGTAAACCAGGCCAAAGACCCCTCAGACACCAATACTCCTTTGCAGGCCCACAAGAATGGAATGGTCTACCATATCAAAAGCTTTGGCCAAGTCAATAAAAATAGCAGCACAACATTGATTAGAGTCAAGGGCAATGGTAATATCATTGAGTACCTTCAAGATTGCAGGGACACATCCATAACCTGAGCGGAATCCAGATTACATACCAGAGAGAATACTATAGACAACAAGAAAGCCAGTCAGTTGATTATTGACAAGATTTTCCAACACTTGATAAACAGGGCAAAATAGAAATATGCCTATAACAGTTAGCTTGATCTCCCCCTTTAAATATAGGACTAACCGTGGCTGCCTTCCAAGAAATGGGAACCTCCCCAGAGAGGAGAGAGAGGCTTGACGATTATAGGAGCAGCAACCTTAAAGAAGAAAGGGTCTAAACCATCTGACCCAAAATTGTTTTTTGGGGTCAGGTTTAAGCTCCTTTAGCACCTCGGACTCAGTGACCGCCTGCAGGGAGAAACTTGGTAGCTGGGCAGGGGGAAAAGAGGGAGGAGCATCGGGGCTAGTCGCATTAGAAGTGGTGGGAGATGAGGAAATGTTGGACGGGCAAGGAAGCACGGCTGTTAAATAGGAACCCTGACTTAATAAAGTGGTGATTAAAGAGCTCAGCCATGTGCTTCTTGTCAGTAACAACCACATCATCAACTTTAAGGGACATGGCAAACTGAGGAGGAGAGTTTATTCTCCAGGTCTTTAACCGTTACCAGAACATCCTTGGGGTTAGACCCACAGAGAGAGAACTGCTCATTAAAAAGTAACTAACTTTGGCCTTCCGAGTGCACTTATTTCTCATTTACCTGAACGAGAGCCAGGCAGCCTAAATATGCGTGTGCCGAGCCTGCCGAGCCTCAATTCTTGAGGTGGAGTAACTCTGCAAGATCACGGTCGAACCAGGGGCTGAACCTGTTAATAATTGTCATTATCTTTATGGGGGCTTGTTTGTTAACAATATCACTGAAGATATCAAAAAAGATGGTCCAAGCTTCTTCGACAGAGGGGATCAAGCTGATTCTATAACAATTTACAGAGGCCAGGTCATGAAGGAAGGCTTGCTCATTCAAGTGTTTTAGCAAGCATCTATGACAAATCAGGACCGGACATTTCACTGAGCAGCCATTACGAACACAGGCTGTAAAACAGTGATCACTAAGGTCATTACAGAAAACACCAGACTGGTTCCTATCAGGATTATTTGTGAGGATAACATCGAGGAGAGTAGCCTTTTCTGGGTTTTTGGAGTCATACCTTGTGGGATTGTTAACAATCTGAGGAAGATTTAGAGAGTCCCATTGCTTTAGGACTTGGTCTGGTGGTGTAAGCATGTCCCAGTTTAGGTCACCTAGCAGGACAAATTCAGACTTAGTGTAATGGGCCAGGAGAGAGCTTAGGGCAGGTAGGGTACAAGCCGATAACACCCCGCAACAGTAAACAAAGAGCTATTTGAAAGTTTAATGCTTAAAAACAGCAAATCAAATTGTTTGGGGACAGACTTGGTAGAGACAACCGAGCACTGAAGGTGATCCTTGGTAAAGATTGCCACTCCCCCACCTTTGGAAGGTCTGTCTTGCAGAAAAAGGTTATAGCCAGAAAGGTTGACATCAGTATTCAAAACACTCTTTCTTAACCACGTCTCAGTAATGACCAACACATCTGGATTGGAGCTGTGAACCCACACTTTCAATTGATCCATTTTAGGTAGTAAGCTTTTAGTGTTAAATTGCAGAAAACCCAGGCTTTTACGAGAGCAGAAATCAGTGAAACAGATATCAGAGCAGAAGTCAGAATTGGGGCTAGCAACAGTAGATGGGCCAGGGTGTACATGCACATTTACAGATATCATCAACAGTAATTACAATCAAGGCACAACATAGGACAGTGAGAGCTCTGCAGTGTTGATTTATGACATTTGAGTGTGCATTAGATGGCAACAGGATCCTATTATACAGCAATTTCATCAGGTAACATGAATACAAAGCCGGCGAGAGGTGGTTAGAATAGGATGGGGGGCCAAAAGTCTGTGTAACCAACAGAGAGTCAGAGTCCCGAGTGTGGGAACCAACGTAGTCTGTCCCATGGTATGGTAAACAAGAAAGTTCATAGTCAACAAAGCATGCAGGAGTCATGAGGCAAATAGCAAAATGCACAAGGAAAGAAAATGACTTGGGGTTAGCCACTAAGCTCAGAGTCACTCGCCCCAACAGTGCCTGTGTGCTGGAGGCGAGTGAAAGCTTGGTAGAGAGGGGTGTGGTGTGGTGGGGGTACCTGTACCAGACAGGGGGAGACAAGCCAGGGCAGAAGGTGAACAGATCGCCAGGTGGAATCCAAGCAGCAGCGCAGCAGTCAGCGGGGGTAACTGTCACACCCACTTGGGAGAAGCTTTATTTCTGGAGGCAGGCCATGAACAGCAGGAGGGTGCTTCAAGGCCTCTGGATTTTGGAGGGGTAGCCTGTGAGATTCCTGCCATGTGTTGGGATCAAAGACTTTGACACCTTTCACTTCACGCCTCAGTGCTAATTGAAGTTGTATCTGGTCTGTCCAAAATGTAGGTTGTTGGTTTGGAGTTGATTTGGAGGGTAGCATCCTGTATATTTCCCTGCCGAAAAATCCAAATTTATCTAACTCCAAAACTATCTTCTTGTAAAAAACGTGCCCAAAGTAAACGTTCCCAAAGTAACTGCCTGTAGCTCAGGCCCTGAAGCCATGATATGCATATAATTGGTACCATTGGAAAGAAAACACTTTGAAGTTTGTAGAAATGTTAAAATAATGTAGGAGAATATAACACAATAGATATGGTAGGAGAAAATCCAAAGACAACCAACCAGAATTTTTTGGGGAGAGAGACCATCCTCTTAGAAAGGCAAGAGAAAGGTCATATTGCATCTAGGGAGCTTCCACAGGGTGTCAGCAGTCCATGTTCAAGGTTTCAGGCTTGTAACTTCAAAAACGAATAAGAAATATCCGTTTTAGCAGAAGGACACAGTCTTGGAAATTCGTGTTTGCGCGCCATGAAGACATTACGCACCTGCTAAAATCAGTTTTCTGTTGAACATACTTCTTTCCGTAAGAAATATTATAGTATCTGAGGAGTAAATAGAAACGTATTTTGACTCGTTGAAACAAAGTTTAGGGGTAGATTGTCGGATTCCTTTCTCTGCATGTTGAACGAGTAGATTACTGAAATCGATGGCGCCAACTAAATTGACTTTTTTGGGATAAAGAAGGATTTTATCGAATGAAATGACACTATGTTATAGCTGGGACCCTTTGGATGACAAACCAGAGGAACATTTTCAAAAAGTCAGTGAATATTTAATCCTTATTTGTGAATGTATGAAACCTGTGCTGGTGGAAAAATATTTTGATGTGGGGCGCCGTCCTCAAACAATCGCATGGCATGTTTTTGCTGTAAAAGCTACTGTAAATCGAACAGTGCGGTTAGATGAACAAGAATTTAAGCTTTCAGCCGATATAAGACACATATGTACATAAATGTTTAAAATCCATAATATTTATGATTATCTATTTGAATTGCACGCCCTCCAGTTTTCCCGCTAGCGGGACTCCTATCCCTATGTAACGTCTGTCATATTCCTCCTCCTCGGATGAGGAGAAGGAGTAGGGATCGGACCAAAACGCAGCGTTGTATGCAGACATAATGAATTTATTTAAACAAGACGAAAACACGAAGAACACTTGAATAGATTACAAAACAACAAAACGACGTAGACAGACCTGAACATGTGAACTTACATAAACACGAAGAACGCACAAACAGGAACAGACTAACCAAACGAACGAAAACGAAACAGTCCCGTGTGGTGCGACAGACACAGACACAGGAACAATCACCCACAAACAAACAGTGTGAACAACCTACCTTAATATGGTTCTCAATCAGAGGAAACGTAAAACACCTGTCCCTGATTGAGAACCATATCAGGCCAATAGACAATGAACCTAAACATAGAAACACATAACATAGAATGCCCACCCCAACTCACGCCCTGACCAACTAAACACATACAAAAACAAGGAAAACAGGTCAGGAACGTGAAACCCTAAGAAGTTTTTAAGTATGCCTTGCATTCTAAATAAATCACTGACAGTGTCACCATCAAAGCACCCCCAAATGAACACACCTCCTCCTTTATGCTTCAGGGTGGGAACCTACTCTGCGTGTCTTCGGTGATGATGGACTGTTGTTTCTCTTTGCATATTTGACTGTTCTTGCCATAACATAGACTTGATCTTTTACCAAATAGGGCTATCTTCTGTACACCCCCCTACCTTGTCACAACACAACTGATTGGCTCAAACGCATTAAGGAAGGAAGGAAATTCCACAAATGAACTAGGCACACCTGTTAATTGAAATGCATTCCAGGTGACTACCTCATGAAGCTGGTTGAGAGAATGCCAAGAGTGTGCAAAGCTGTCATCAAGGCAAAGGGTGGCTACTTTGAAGAATCTCAAATATTAAATATATTTTGATTTGTTTAACACTTTTTTGGTTATAACATGATTCCATATGTATTATTTCATAGTTTTGATGTCTTCACTATTTATCTGCAATGTAGAATATAGTAAAAATAAACAAAAACCCTTGAATGAGTAGGTGTCTCCAAACTTTTGACTGGTACTGTATGTGCAGATATGTTCACCACGTCATTGCTCTCGCTCTCTGGTGTGTCCACTGAACCGTTGGGCCTTGCAACCTAATTGGATAACGCTGGCAGGCCTCTTGCTAGGTGTCACTCAAATGCAAGGGGCTGAAGCTCATTGGTTAGAATTTAAATTCTTAGGGGCTGGCCCACGTGGGGGGGAAATGGAGGGAAAATGGAGCGACAGAGCTTCAAGATAAGCCACTTTCAAACTAGGGATGTTGTGGCTAATTGAGGTAATACAGTAATTCCGCTCATAAATGATGCATATATGAACTACACATTGACACATCCAGCCCAAAGCGAGAGGTTTAAAAAAACATCATTCCTTAGTCACGAAAGTACTGGAGCATATCTTTACAAAATTCCTGCCTTGTGATGGCCACTAAAAAAATGGACAAACCTTGAGAGCCTGGAGAAGTGTTGGGCAAAACTAAGCTGTTTCACAACTGTGTCTTATAAGCTTCCCATTCCCCTTCATGTTCCCAAAGCACATTAAGAAAGACGATTACACTTGGGCAAGGATTCAAATATCCTCATGTGTGTTGTCTAAAGCTCCCACCTCGGGCTTCAAACAAACACAGGGCCAGGGTTGACCACAGCTGAGATTATGTCCGTATCTGGGACAAACTTTTTAGGAGGTTTACCAGGCCTCAAGCACCATGGGTGACCATTCAAAAGCTGAGATGTTCCAAGTCATCAGTAGTTCCAATAAGACAGCCTCTACCATAATTGTCAAAATTCTACTCTATTCTTTGTCTTACACCCACAGTACATGTTCCGTTGCTAGGCTTCTGTTCCATCTATTCTATCAACGCATTCACTTGAGAAATAACTGCTTGCCTTTTCCTCCTTTGTAAATAATTCACACATTATTTGTGTAGCGTCTCTGTCGGAATACTTTCATTTAGCCATTCCACCGAGAGCAATTTAAATATGGTGGATTATTTTATTATGAACAAGCTGTTATTGACCTGAATAAATCATGGCCTCAAAGTATCACCAGAATCCATTGAAGCCTCACAGTTGGAGAGCAGCATTCTCAGAGAAGCCTCCATACTTTCACATGAAACTAAGACAAAGTCAAAGATGTGGAAATCTGGAAGATGAAAATGTAATGTATGTTAACTAAGGGGTCTTGACCAGCACTATTGTTTAATCATTTATTTAATTCAATTAATCAGATTGAAATTACCTTTGGGAAAAATGCAGAAATATTTGATCAAATCCTCAAAGACAAATTCTATACTTGGACAAGGTCATTTAATCGTCTTGAATGTACTGTACTGTCGAGCTTATTAAGATAAACCCTGTCATATTTTTTTTTTAACTAGCAGATCAATTTGAAGAATGTGGGTGGCACATGTCCCTTTAAACAATGATTATGTTGGGATTTCTTAATTCAGTCACTGAGTAGATTTAGAAGGGGAAATTATTGATACCAACTGTTTCTGACAACACTGTCCAAAAACAACCCCTAGCCTATCAGGGGGCTATTACCATATTGCTTGAACCTATATCAAATCCTTTCAGATCTTTTTGTGTCCAGGCGCTAGAGATCATTTGTCTGTTAACCCAAAGAAATCAATAGCTGATTTGAGACAACCTCTAATTCAAGGAAACAAGCCGACATATACACATATTTTTTGTTTTCAGATACCAATAGGCTACATGATCAAGATTATAACAATGTCATCCTAAAACTACAATCATGTAGTGTGAGGGTTCTTTCAATGGTGGATGGGTGACTTTCTATGTGGATACAAACTGGATGGAGACCAATTATTATTTTGTAGATTATTTTGTAATCGTCAACTGACCACTGATACGGCCATACATGAGCAGCCCTACTTCCTGTTCTCTTCCAACATTAACAAACATCTGACCAATCAGAATAGAGCAAAGTAGTTGCTCGGTAGATCATCAACTATCATTTCAAACAACTGATTCACCATATTTTAGAACTAATAACAGTGGCTTAGAAAACAACTCATAAAATAATCCTATATTTCTTACCCCCTCCCTAAAACTACTGCTCCAGTTCTGCTGGTTGGGGGTGTAGACATCCGCCCTACTGAGGGGTCAGGTTTGTCAATGTCCAATGGCCAGAGCCGGGCAGATGGGTCCTGGCGAGGGGCCTTGTGAGGCACAGGCGGCTCCAGGGGCGGCTCATGTAAGTAGCGTTCCCGTGTCTCACAGGGCCTTGAGGGCTTGAAGGGTAAGGAACCTGATAAGGCTGTCAGGGTTGGAGGTCAAGGAAGTGTTCCACAGGCTCATTCATTCCATGTCAGGGTACAGGTGATGTTTACGGCCTTAAAAGGTTGTAGTGGATCCCTTAGATTGGTCCAGTAGGTACCTGATCCTGTATTTTACACCAGGTTCCTCTTCTGTAGATCCAAGGCACTCCATTACCTCAAAGGAACCCTTCCAGTGTGGTGAAAGCTTCAGACGTGCTGCCGTAGGGTTGTTAAGCCACACAAGATCTCCTGGGTTGTAGGGAATGTGCCTGACATTGATGTCATAGTTGCATTTTTGTTGAAAGTGAGAATGCTCAAGGACTGTAACTTTCTGCCTTCAACTTGATTTTGTAATTCTTGCCTTTAGTTTGTTGACACACACTAGGCACGCTGTTTGATGGCATTGCACCGCCTGTGCAAATACGATGTTTGATTATGTCTGTTTGACCCTGGTCTTCTGATACTTGTGAGAAGCAATTTCGGGGACTACGCTTGAGCGGAAGACAGGTTAGTCACATCTATCTTCACAGGAGGTGCAGCAACATCCAGGGAAGGTGATGTGGTACAGTATGTCTTCCACAACTGAGGTTTCAAGAGATGCTGTTTGAAACTGCATGAAGGTGTTGAAACTGCCCCAGGTGTTGGCCAGAATGTAGCTCAATGTCGTCCTCCGTTGAGTTCACCACACGCACCTCAGTCCTGCCATTTTGAACTTTGCTTAGTGTGTGGGCCACAACACCATCACAGTTTGTGTTGGGCATGAGGACACCAACATAGTCCGTTGGCACAGGAGATGCAGCCATATATAGCTGTGATGATGTTCTTACTACTAGCAGGAATCCGGATTGAAGTCAGCACTGAGACATTGCAGCAAGCAGCAACATAATGTCCTTTTGGGAGTAGAGGGAGCTCCATGTTCCACAAGAACAGCCGCCCATTTAAAAAAAAACAAGTTTTTAAACTAGGCAAGTCATTTAAGGACAAATTCTTATTTACAATGACGGCCTTCCCCGGACGATGCTAGGCCAGGCCAATTGTGCGCCGCCCTATGGGACTCCCATTCACAACCAGATGTGATGCAGCCTAGATTCGAACCAGGGAATGCAATGATGCCTCTTACACTGAGATGCAGTGCCGTAGACCGCTGCGCCACCCGGGAGCCCCGAGTGGTGAAGTCATTGCCGATATTCAGTAGGGCATGGTGCTGTCGCAGTAAATTTCAGCCCAGTATCACTGGATGGTGGCCCCCTGTGACAACTTAAAACTCATACTGGAGTAGTTCTTTCCCAAAGCGAATGACTACTGACAAAGTCCTAAGAATGTCCAAACATTTTCCATTGACAGAGCGAGCGAGCACAAAGGATGTCTCCATGGGGAACTTTTTCAGAGCTGGATGTAAAGTTCTGCAATCCTCACTGATGATGGAAATGGTCGATCCTGTGTCAAGAAGTGCAGACACTTCAATTCCCTCAAGGATGCCAATAATGTTAGCCGAAACACCTTCTGTGGAAGCCATCTTGTCACTTAACATTTTTTATTGCGGGGTGTCAACAGGGAGCTCTGGTGCACTAGCTGAAGTTACCTATTAAACCACTACCAGTAGTAACTCTACCTATTAAACCACTACCAGTAGTAACTCTACCTATTAAACCACTACCAGTTAACAGTAGTAACTCTACCTATTAAACCACTACCAGTAGTAACTCTACCTATTAAACCACTACCAGTTAACAGTAGTAACTCTACCTATTAAACCACTACCAGTTAACAGTAGTAACGCTACCTATTAAACCACTACCAGTTAACAGTAGTAACTCTACCTATTAAACCACTACCAGTAGTAACTCTACCTATTAAACCACTACCAGTAGTAACTCTACCTATTAAACCACTACCAGTTAACAGTAGTAACTCTACCTATTAAACCACTACCAGTAGTAACTCTACCTATTAAACCACTACCAGTTAACAGTAGTAACTCTACCTATTAAACCACTACCAGTTAACAGTAGTAACTCTACCTATTAAACCACTACCAGTTAACAGTAGTAACTCTACCTATTAAACCACTACCAGTTAACAGTAGTAACTCTACCTATTAAACCACTACCAGTTAACAGTAGTAACGCTACCTATTAAACCACTACCAGTAGTAACTCTACCTATTAAACCACTACCAGTTAACAGTAGTAACTCTACCTATTAAACCACTACCAGTAGTAACTCTACCTATTAAACCACTACCAGTAGTAACTCTACCTATTAAACCACTACCAGTTAACAGTAGTAACTCTACCTATTAAACCACTACCAGTAGTAACTCTACCTATTAAACCACTACCAGTAGTAACTCTACCTATTAAACCACTACCAGTTAACAGTAGTAACGCTACCTATTAAACCACTACCAGTTAACAGTAGTAACGCTACCTATTAAACCACTACCAGTTAACAGTAGTAACTCTACCTATTAAACCACTACCAGTTAACAGTAGTAACTCTACCTATTAAACCACTACCAGTTAACAGTAGTAACTCTACCTATTAAACCACTACCAGTTAACAGTAGTAACTCTACCTATTAAACCACTACCAGTTAACAGTAGTAACTCTACCTATTAAACCACTACCAGTTAACAGTAGTAACGCTACCTATTAAACCACTACCAGTAGTAACTCTACCTATTAAACCACTACCAGTTAACAGTAGTAACTCTACCTATTAAACCACTACCAGTAGTAACTCTACCTATTAAACCACTACCAGTAGTAACTCTACCTATTAAACCACTACCAGTAGTAACTCTACCTATTAAACCACTACCAGTAGTAACTCTACCTATTAAACCACTACCAGTAGTAACTCTACCTATTAAACCACTACCAGTAGTAACTCTACCTATTAAACCACTACCAGTTAACAGTAGTAACTCTACCTATTAAACCACTACCAGTTAACAGTAGTAACTCTACCTATTAAACCACTACCAGTTAACAGTAGTAACGCTACCTATTAAACCACTACCAGTTAACAGTAGTAACTCTACCTATTAAACCACTACCAGTAGTAACTCTACCTATTAAACCACTACCAGTAGTAACTCTACCTATTAAACCACTACCAGTTAACAGTAGTAACTCTACCTATTAAACCACTACCAGTTAACAGTAGTAACTCTACCTATTAAACCACTACCAGTTAACAGTAGTAACGCTACCTATTAAACCACTACCAGTTAACAGTAGTAACTCTACCTATTAAACCACTACCAGTAGTAACTCTACCTATTAAACCACTACCAGTTAACAGTAGTAACTCTACCTATTAAACCACTACCAGTAGTAACTCTACCTATTAAACCACTACCAGTTAACAGTAGTAACTCTACCTATTAAACCACTACCAGTTAACAGTAGTAACTCTACCTATTAAACCACTACCAGTTAACAGTAGTAACTCTACCTATTAAACCACTACCAGTTAACAGTAGTAACTCTACCTATTAAAGACAGCGAGTCTTTAAGAAACTGCAAAGTGAAATGACAACTATGAACAGTGAAACATCATATTTGCATATCGAAGATCTAATAATGAAAAAAATTGCTGTTTTGAATTTGGTCAATTTGTGTGGAAGAGGTGGGAAAACGATTGTTATCCATCAATAATGATAAGCCACCAGGTGTATATACAACCTAGATGAGAAACTATTGAGAGTGGTAGCAGACTGTATTGCCACCCCTATTTGCCATGTCTTTAACCAAAGCCTAAAGGAGTGTGTCCCCACAGGCGTGGATGGAAGCTAAAGTAATTCCACTACCTAAAAACACCCTGAAGCACCCTTTGCCGACTCTAACAGCCACCCAATCTGTTTTCTGCCTGTTCTTAGTAAACCGGTGGAGAAAATTGTGTTTAAACAAATACAATGCTATTTTTCAAAGAACACGTTAACTGTTGATTTTCAGCATGCATATAGGAAGGACACTTAACTTGTAATGCACTGCCTCAGATGACTGATGATTGGCTAAAATAAATGGAAAACATGATGATAGTTACAGCTGTATTGTTAGATTTCAGTGCAGACTGATGTTATTGTTCATGATTTGTTATTGAAAAAAACTCGTTATGGCTTTAAATCACCTGCCATCACATGGTATTCTTCAAAGGAAGCTTCTCTCACATCAGATATGTACAGTGCGGTATCTCTTAGGCCAGTTGCCTTGGGCCGTTACTCATCTCTAATTTGCTACTTGTGTTACAAGAAGCTAAAATGACTATGTATGCTGATGATTGCACACTCTACACATCATCACTTACAGTCAGTGCACTCGCTGAGTTACAGTCAGTGTCAGAATGGGTCTTACAATAAACTGGCCTTAAATTCATCTAAAAACCAAAAGCATTGTATTTGGTTCAAAGCATTCTCTTAGACATTAACCTCAACTGGAGTTGTGCATAAAGGGTGTGACCATAGAACAAATTGAAGAAGCTGAACTCCTATGACTAACATTGAATGGTTCGTTATCATGGTCAAGTCATATTTACAAAGTTGTTGAGAAGCTGGGGAGAGGTACTGCACGTCTGATATTTGTGTCAAAAACGCAGAACAACAGTACACGAGGTGGCAACTTCTCCCCCTCCTGTGCTTTGTGGTCACAGTTTGGGAAGACCTCCAGAAATCCTGAAGTGATGTCAGCACTGTACACATCCAAGTTCTTACCAGGATCCTAGGGCAAGCGTTTACATGTGTCTGAAAAAATGGAAGAGAGTTTCGTCTTTACAATAGAGTAGGTCTTCTGAACCATTGGCGAAAGGCTGTCTCAGTAGATGAATGTTGCATCAGCTAGATGTGTGGGAAAAACAGAGGCTAGCACAGGGTCCAACTCCATATATGGCAGCTTTCACATAGTCTGCACAGTCACTTCAAAGCGACGAGACCAGCAAACGACTCAGTGCCATCTCCCTGAAAAGCTGGTGGTAGGTCAACTTTCAGGCGCCCTGAGAAGATTTGTGGGACTAAAGAGTCATTAGCATTGTTCAAAGATCCAGCTTGATTAGCATTAGCCAGAGGTTTGGGGTTATTGTTAGCATTGTTCAGAGATTCAGTTTCAGATATGTTGTTCCAAGAAAGTAACAAAAAGTTCAGAAAACAAAAAATTCTCCAGTAATCCTCAAAAGGTCTCAGAAAAAGCTAGTAGTTACTGTAGTTCTTACCAGCTGTCCAGACAAGTCCTTTATCAGTGTGCTAGCTGGTGAAGGTATCCACAATGTCCATGGAAAATAACCATAAAAAACACAAACTACCAAAAAATATCATTGCCGCTGTCACCGTGTAGTTTGAGGGTTATTTCAATGGTGGATGACTCTCTATGTGGATACAAACTGGATCGAGACTGATTACTCTTTTGTAGATTTAATTATCAACTGACCACTAAAACATCCATGCATAAACTACCCTACTTCCTGTTCTCTTCCAACAATTAACACACATCTAACCAATCAGAATAGAGCAAAGTAGTTGCAAGGTAGATAATCAATTATCATTCAAATTCCAACAGTGGCTTAGAAAAGAATAACTCGCATAAAATAATCCTACAATCACAAGGGCAATAAAAACACACTAATGGTGATGCAAAGCAGACAGTCTAGGCAATGTGTCTATGTCGAGGACATTTTTTATTGTTTATTGAGAGAGTTAATACTGAGCATGTTGCTTACAATGCTTTTTATACTTTTTATTCAGTTGGCAACAAGGACTGTAGGGCGACCCAGCCCCCGAAGCGACTCTCATCAACTGTATGCAAGGATTCCTCTGTGTTGTTTTAGGAATGTCTCATCTCTCCAACCCTCATTGTCACACCTCTGAGAAGCAGATGTTCTGTTGTCTTTATAGGTCTGCAGGTCTGATATCTGACTGGAGGATAACTTTACAATGCTATTTTTCAACAATCCAGATTTTGAATCCAAACAACTCAGATGTTGTAAATGGCTCTTATGTTCATTGTCTCTCTCTCTCTCTTTTGTTCCTGAACTGCTGTGGTCAGATACTCATTCTCTCTTTCTTTGTTTCTCCCGTTCCAATGAGCTATGGGCCTTGGCTCAAGCCACGGTTTCTTTGTCTCTCTCTCTCCCTCTCTGATCATGCTCAGAATAATGCCTTGTAAACCTTGTTAATGGTTTGTAACTAAAGCTGTATGCCTTGTATGTGAATCCATTCATGTTCCAAAGTTATTAAATAACACTTGCATTTAGAATTCCATTCACAAACATTTCTCGACGACCTATTAGTGTAACTCAACTGTAGTCTCTTGCATATTCTTATTTACACTTTATCTTATCAGATGTACTTTTTAATAGACTTTATCAAATGAATTGCATAGTCTTATCATGGGTTTTCCCAAACTCGGTCCTGCCCCCCTATGTCCAGAATCTGTTATAATGACATTAATAAAAGATGCATTCATTTCTGTTTGCAACACAAAAGGATTTCTCCATTACATTTGGGGCTAAAAATAAAAAACAATCGCAGAAAATAATTTCATTTGAGACTAGCATCTCTTCATTCATTATTGGGGAGAAAAAAGATTAATTTAGTATATGAAAGTTTCTTCCTCCAGGAGTAATACTATTATTTGGGAGATCTCCGTGTTTGCTGAGTGCTGAAGGAGGATTTGGTAAACCTCATCAGCCTGTGGAGTCCAGACACTATTCGGTGGATTGTCAGCACTCACTATGTCAGTGTTCAGTGTTGAAGTACAGGGTGCTGGCAGTGTTAATGTACATGGAGACTGTGGCAGTGTTTAGTATTCAGTGTTTACTGTTAAAGTACAGTGAAACTGGAAGTATTCAGAATTCCGTGTTCAGCGGTCAGCACAGGGAGACTGGTGCTGATTAGACAGCCAGTCCCTTAAAGCAGATTGTGCGGCCAGGGAAGCCCGTGAAGTGTTACAACACACCTCGACCCGGATTTACTCACTGACAAGTGGAAGGAGAGAGAGGAGAACAGGGTACATTTGGAGTACAGTCACACTAAGTGTCAAATTTATAGTAACTCATTTGCTTAAGTGGCAAAAGATTAAACAGCCACCCAAGTGAGACATGCCTTGTTGGTACCTACGAGGTAGAATGGTCCAATGTAGGTTTACATCAATTCACATTAATTCAAATGTAATGCATGGCAAACTATAGATTCCAGTCAGTTTTTTGAGGACACAAGTCTCCATCACATTTGCGATATACCAAATGCTAAAAATTATTATCGTAATTGACTTGAATATTTAGCATACCAGGTTATTAATAGTGATTGTGGAAAAATCACTACAGTAGAGTATCACAATATTATTGTTGCTGATTTTTATATCGATATTCTGACTCCAAGTATCGATCCATACAAAAAAACGATGTAGTTAATGTTAGCTAGCTAGATGACAGTATCTGAGCCAAAATGCTGTTATTTCTCATACTTTAGCCTGTTCTATTTATTTTTAAATGGTGAGCAAATGTGTTTTCTGAACTTTTACTTCCATGATCAAAACTCATTTTGTTCAAGCTGACTCTTAATTGCTAGCAGCTGAAGACATGAGCAGCACTTCATTGGTACAATCTTGAGAGTTTGGATTTGCTCTTTAAAAAGGTATGAACCCTATAAGACACAGCAGATTCTTTGCCTCACTGGACACAAATAAATGGGGCAAAGTGTTGGGTGGAACGATGGTTTGGCAGGGGAGAGGAAAAATTATTCACTCTAACTAATCAGTTACACACATTCCAGTTTTGATTTCACTGAATTTGACAAAGCACATGAGGCAACAAAGGAGTGGTCTGAAAGTAAATGGGGCTCCTGGGGGAGGTCACACGATTGTGACACCAAAGTGTTCATATATTTGTCTCTTTAGAGGTCACGGGAACATCCAGTGCCCTAGAGGCTGACCAGCTACTGAATGACACGGTTGTGACACGCAAGGGACAGACAATGAAGGACCTTTGAGCACACTCAACAACTCCTTCCAAACAGCCAGGTGAAGCGTGTTTTAAATCAGCCATGGAATTGGATGAATACTCACAGAAAAGAAGGTACAGAGGAATTTTAAAAATGTATAAACCTCTTAAAGAGTTGACATTAATATTTATACATTTTGAAAGTAAAGGAAGGACAGCAGTGCCGTGCCGTACGTGTGCAGTACAGTGCCGTACAGCAGTGCCGAGGGAAACATCTGATTTGTGTTAAATTGTTGCCAAAACCAACTCACGTAACCCAGGCATTGGGCCCACTAAACTGTTCATTTGAGTGCAATAAGGTCAAACTCAAGACTTGACAGTCACACTAGTATCTTTAGAACTGGAAAAGATTATGTGAGGCCGGGCATACAGTATATTCAAGTAAGCATTTCACTGTTAGTCTAAACCTGTTGTTTAGAAGAATGTGACAAATAAACTTGATTCGATTCAATCTTCCCAGTAACAATTCAATGACCTGAATTTGAACCCAAATTCGACTATGCAGGCCTACAGTAACTCCGTGTCTGATATTGTTCAAAGTACTGTAATCTCAAGGAGATACTCTCTCAGTGAATAGAAATCATTATGACTTCCATATGCCAGATGTGTGTATGGAGCATCTACAGTGACAGAATATGTATAGTTTATATCAAGGCAATTTTTGCTTAATCTTGACCTATTTAAAGCCACGTACACTTATATAAGAAGTGTGTTAACGGGGTGCATTCACATAAAGTTAACACCTAGGAGTGTCGAAGTTGTTATTGGTCTGCACAATGCGTCTAACAGAAATACTGATGCATAAATTAGCAGTCATTAAAGTTATTTTTAAAGTAGAAATGTAAAGGCATATCAAAATAAATATAATGCAAGTCTCTATCATGGATTAAATATACAGGTAACTGCCAAAATAAAGGAAACACTTGAGTTAATGAGGGATACAAAGTATATTGAAAGCAGGTGCTAATTAAGCAATTAAAACATTCCATCATGCTTAAGGTCATGTATAAAAATGACCGGTTGCCCATTATTTTGGCTACCATGGCAAGAAGAAAAGATCTCAGTGACTTTGAAAGAGAGATCTCAAATGAGTATAGGGGTTTAAAGGGTGTGTGTGTGTGTGTGTGTGTGTGTGTGTGTTGTCTCAGTCAGCAGATCTAAACCCATTTGAACACTTATGGGAGATTCTGGAGACAGTGTTTTTCACCACCATCAACAAAACACTGAATGGGGCAGCATACCTCCAATAGAGTTCCAGACATATGTAGAATCTATGCCAAGGTGCATTGAAACTGTTCTGGCGCCTTGTGGTGGCCTAACGCCCTATTAAGGCACTTCATGTTGGTGTTTTCTTTATTTTGGCTGTAGATAGTGGTATTAATGTCCCATGTTGTGTCTTTGGACAAAACATATTAGGAGTACTGTTGTAAGCAGTGATGTAGTAGTAAAAAAAAAAATAGGTGGGTAAACACTGATCGCCATTTGCGGTGAGTAAAGTAACCCTCCCTATATTTCCAACGATCTCTCTAGCATGTTTAACATGAATCTATGAAATACATTAATCCACACACACTGATTTTGTTCTCTACGGTCTCTGAGCTTGAATATCTGTATTGCTAGGACTCTCAAGATGGTGAAAGAATGGGACTCTGTAATATTACACAGATATTGCAAAAATACAGAGCACACTGAATTTCTTGTCTTTGAGTTTCTTGTCTTTAAAGGCTGTAATGGCTGGCTTTTTCTTTTCTATTAAAAGCATTATTTAGTAACTTTGTGACAAGAGAATTTTAGGGGTTAAATGGAAAAAGGTTCAGTATTGAGACAAAGAAACCACATACACAGCATCTCTCCATACCCAAAAGCTTTTAACAGCCTAACGCCGACAGAGATCGTCGCCTCGCTTCAGGTCCTTAGGAAATTATGGTCCTTAGGAAGCTATGTAGTTATTTGTTTTTTTATGTATTATTTCTTACATTGTTAGCCCAGAAAATCTCAAGTGTTATTACATACAGCCGGCAATAACTATTGGATATAAAAGCGATGTCAATTTACCAGCATTACGACCAGGAATACGTCTTTCCCGAAGTGGATCCTTTGTTCGGACATCCACCCTGGACATGGGATCTTATCCCAGAGGCTGACCCAAAACAACACGGTCGCAGCAGAAGAGGCAGACGGAGCGGCCTACTGGTCAGATTCAGAGGGCGAGCACACCATCCACCACTTCCGAGCATATTACTCGCCAATGTCCAATCTCTAGATAACAAGGTGGCCGAAATTAGGGCACGAGTTGCCTTCCAGACAGACATCAGAGAGTGTAACAGTCTCTGTTTCACGGAAACATGCCTCACTCGGGATATCGGTACAGCCACCTGTTATCTTCATGCATCGCGCCGACAGAAACAAACATCTCTCTGGTAAGAAGAAGGGCGGGGGTGTATGCCTTATGATTAACGACTCATTGTGTAATCACAACAACATACTGGAACTCAAGTCCTTTTGTTCACCTGACCTAGAATTCCTTACAATAGAATGCCAACCGCATTATCTTCCAAGAGAATTATCTTCGATTATAGTCACTGCCGTGTATATCCCCGCCCCCCAAGCAGATACCTGTCGGCCCTGAAAGAACTTCACTGGACTCTATGTAAACTGGAAACCAAACATCCTGAGGCTGCATTTATTGTAGCTGGGAATTGTAAACCTTCTGAGTGATAGGAGTCCCGCTAGCGGGAAAACTGGACGGTGCGCAATTCAAACAAATAATCATAAATATTATGGATTTTAAACATTTATGTACATATAAGTGTCTTATATCGGCTGAAAGCTTAAATTCTTGTTAATCTAACTGCACTGTCCGATTTACAGTAGCTATTACAGCAAAAACATGCCATGCGATTGTTTGAGGACGGCGCCCCACATCAAAATATTTTTCCACCGGCACAGGTTTCATAAATTCACATACAGGTATAACGATTAAATATTCACTTACTTTTTGAAAATCTTCCTCTGATTTGTCATCCAAAGGGTCCCAGCTATAACATGTAGTGTAGTTTTGTTAGATAAAATCCTTCTTTATAACCCAAAAAGTATGTTTAGTGGGCATCATCGATTTGAGTAATCCACTCGTTCAACTTGCAGAGGAAGGAATCTGAAAATCTACCCCTAAACTTTGTTTCAACAAGTCAAAATACGTTATCTATTTAATCCTCAGATACCCTAAAATGTAATCAAACTATAATATTTCTTACGGAAAGAAGTATGTTCAATAGGAAACCAATTTTAGCAGGTGCGTAATGTCTTCATGGCGCGCGCAAACACAAATTTCCAAGACTGTGTCCTTCTGCTAAAACTGATATTTCTTATTCGTTTTTGAAGTTACGAGCCTGAAACCTTGAACATAGACTGCTGACAGCCTGTGAAAGTCATAGGTATTGCCTGTGAAACCAACCAGAATTGTGAGCTAATTTTCAATATGACCTTTCTCTTGCCTTTCTAAGAGGATGGTCTCTCAACAACAAAACAATTCTGGTTGGTTTTTCTTTGGATTTTCTCCTACCATATCTATTGTATTATATTATTCTACATTATTTTAACATTTCTACAAACTTCAAAGTGTTTTCTTTCCAATGGTACCAATTATATGCATATCCTGGCTTCAGGGCCTGAGCTACAGGCAGTTTACTTTGGGCACATCCTTCAGACAGGAAGTGGAGAAAAAAGGGGCCTAGCCCTAAGAAGTTGTTTAACAATGCTAACCTGAGAACAAGACCGCCTAAATTCAATCAGCATGTCGAATGCGCGACACAAGCTGGTGGCATTCTGGATCATTGCTCCTCTAACTTCCGCTATGCATACAAAGCCCTCCCCCGCCCTGCCTTCGGCAAATCTGACCATGACTCCATTTTGTTGCTCCCAGCCTATTGACAGAAACTAAAACAGGAACGCCCGTGCTCAGGTCTATCCAACGCTGGTCTGACAAATCGGATTCCAGGCTTCAAGATTGCTTCGATCACGTGGACTGGGATATGTTCTGGATAGCCTCAGACAATAACATTGATGTATACGCTGACTTGGTGAGCAAGTTTATTAGCAAGCGCAAGTGATGTGGTACTCACTGTGACTATTCAAACCTTTCATAACCAGAAATCGTTGATTGATGGCAGCTTCGCCCAAAACTCAAAGCGCGAACCACCGCTTTTAATCATGGCAAGGCGACTGGAAACATGGCCGAATATAAACAGTGCAGCTATTCACACCGCAAGGCAATCAAACAGGCAAAGCGTCACTATAGAGAGAAAGTAGAGTCGCAATTCAACAGCTCAAACACGACACGTATGTGGCAGGGTCTACAGTCAATCACGGATTACAAAAAGAAAACCAGCCCAGTCGCTGACATCGACGTCTTGCTCCCAGACAAATTAAACAACTTCTTTGCTCGCTTTGAGGACAATACAGTGCCACTGACACGGCCCGCTACCAAAGCCTGTGGGCTCTCCATCTCCGTGGCCAACGTGAGTAAAACATTTCAATTTGTTAAGCCTTGCAAGGCTGCCGGCCCAGACGGCATCCCTAGCCGCGTCCTCAGAGCATGCGCAGACCAGCTGGCTGGTGTGTTTACGGACATATTCAATCAATCCCTGTCCCAGTCTGCTGTCCCCACATGCTTCAAGATGGCCACCATTGTTCCTGTTTCCTGTTACCTTAGAAAGCTAAGGTAACTGAACTAAACGACAATTGTCCCGTAGCACTGACTTCCGTCATCATGAAGTGCTTGAGAGACGAGTCAAGGATCATATCACCTCCACCCTACCTGACACCCTAGACCCACTCCAATTTGCTTACCGCCCCAATAGGTCCACAGACGACGCAATTGCAACCACGCTGCACACTGCCCTAACCCATCTGGACAAGAGGGATACCTATGTAAGAATGCTGTTCATCGATTACAGCTCAGCATTTAACACCATAGTACCCTCCAAACTCGTCATTAAGCTCGAGACCCTGGGTCCTGGACTTTCTGACGGGCTGCCCCCAGGTGGTGAAGGTAGGAAACAACATCTCCAACACTGGGGCCCCACAAGGGTGCGTTCTCAGCTCTCTCCTGTAGTACCTGTTCACCCATGACTGCATGGCCATGCACGCTTCCAACTCAATCATCAAGTTTGCAGACGACACTACAGTGGTAGGCTTGATTACCAACAACGATGGCAGGTATCCTAGTGGTTAGAGCGTTGGCTAGTAACCAAAAGGTTGCTAGATCGAATCCTTGAGCTGACAATGTAAAAATCTGTCGTTCTGCCCCTGAACAACGCAGTTAACCCACTGTTCCAATGCCCGCATTGTAAATAATAATTTGTTCTTAACTGACTTGCCTAGTTAAATAAAGGTTAAATGAAAAGAAAACGATGAGACGGCCTACATGGACGAGGTGAGGGCCCTCGGAGTGTGGTGTCAGGAAAATAACCTCTCACTCAATGTCAACAAAACAAAGGAGATGATTGTGGACTTCAGGAAACAGCAGAGGCAGCACCTCCACATCGACGGGACAGTAGTGGAGATGGTGGAACATTTGAAGTTCCTCGGCATACACAACACGGGCAAACTGAAATGGTCCACCCACACAGGCAGCGTGGTGAAGAAGGCGCAACAGCGCCTTTTCAACCTCAGGAGGCTGAAGAAATGTGGCTTGTCACCTAAAACACTCACAAACTTTTACAGATGCACAATCGAGAGCATCCTGTCGGGCTGTATCACTGCCTGGTACGGCAACTGCACCGCCCTCAACCGCAAGGCTCTCCAGAGGGTGATGCGGTCTGCACAACGCATCACTGGGGGCAAACTATCTGCCCACCAGGACACCTACAGCACCCGATGTCACAGGAAGGCCAAAAAGATCATCAAGGACAACAACCACCCGAGCCACTGCCTGTTCACCCCGCTATCATCCAGAAGGCGAGGTCAGTACAGGTGCATCAAAGCTGGGCTCAAGAGACTGAAAAACAGCTTCTATCTCAAGGTCATCAGACTGTTAAACAGCCATCATTAACATAGAGGCTACTGCCAACATACAGACTCAAATCTCTGGTCACTTTAATAAATGGACTTAATAAAGGTATCACTTGTCACGGCCGTCGAAAGAAGTGGACCAAAGTGCAGCGTGGTGAGCGTACATTTCCTTTTATTATAAAATGTCGATAAACAAAACAAGAAACAAAATAAACGACCGTGAATCTTCCGAGGGCTATAGTGCCACTAACACAGTTAACTACCCACAATCACAGGTGGGAAAAAGGGCTGCCTAAGTATGATTCCCAATCAGAAACAACGATAGACAGCTGTCCCTGATTGAGAACCATACCCGGCGAAAACATAGAAACACAAATCATAGAAATAAAGGACATAGAATGCCCACCCAAATCACACCCTGACCAAACCAAAAAGAGACATAAAAAAGGCTCTCTAAGGTCAGGGCGTGACAGTACCCCCCAAAGGTGCGGACTCCGGCTGCAAAACCTGAACCTATAGGGGAGGGTCTGGGTGGGCGTCTATCCGCGGTGGCGGCGCTGGTGCGGGCCGTGGACCCCGCTCCACCTCTGGCTCACCCCACTTTGGTGGCCCCTCTGGTGCGGGGACCCTCGTCGCCGACCCCGGACTGGAGACCCTCGTTGCGGGCCCCGGACTGGGGACCCTCGTTGCGGGCCCCGGACTGGGGACCCTCGTTGCGTGCCTCGGACTGGGGACCCTCATTGCGGGCCCCGGACTGGGGACCCTCATTGCGGGCATCGGACTGGGGACCCTCGTTGCGGGCCCCGGACTGGGGACCCTCGTTGCAGGCCCCGAACTGGAGACCCTCGTTGCGGACCCCGGACTGGGGACTCTCACTGCCGGCCCCGGACTGGGGACCCTCGTTGTGGGCCCCGAACTGGGGACCGTCGCTGGAGGCTCCGGACTGGGGATCGTCGCTGGAGGCTCCGGACTGGGGATCGTCGCTGGAGGCTCCGGACTGGAGACCGTCGTTGGAGGCTCCGGACTGGAGACCGTCGTTGGAGGCTCCGGACTGAAGGTCGTCGCTGTAGGCTCCGGACTGGGGATCGTCGCTGGAGGCTCCAGACTGGAGACCGTCGTTGGAGGCTCTGAACTGGAGGCCGTTGCTGGAGGCTCCGTGCCATGGATCATCGCTGGAGGCTTCGTGCCATGGATCATCACTGGAGGCTTCGTGCCATGGATCATCACTGGAGGCTTCGTTCGTGCAGCAGGCACAGGACTCACCAGGCTGGGGAGACACACAGGAGGCCTTGTCCGTGGAGCAGGCACAGGACTCACCAGGCTGGGGAGACACACAGGAGGCCTGGTGCATGGGGCGGGCACCGGATACACTGGGCCTTGGAGGCGCACTGGAGGTCTCAAGCGTAGAGCTGGCACAACCCGTCCTGGCTGGATGGTTACTTTCGCCCGGCAAATGCGGGGCGCTAGCACAGGACACACTGGGCTGTGTAGGCGCACCGGAGACACAGTGCGCAGAGCCGGCGCAGGATATCCTGGGCCGTAGAGACGCACTGGCGGCCAGATGCACTGACCCGGCACCATCCGTCCTGGTTGGATGCCCACTCTAGCCCGGCCGATGCGGGGAGCTGGAATGTAGCACACCGGGCTGTGAACGCGCACTGGAGACACCGTGCGCTCCACCGCATAACATGGTGCCTGACCAGTACCACGCTCCCTTCTGTAAGCATGAGGAGTTTGCTCAGATCTCCAACCTGACTCAGCCAATCTCCTCGTTTCCCCCCCCAAAAAAATGTGGGGGGGGGGCTGCATCTCGTGCCTGCTTTGTTGCTGTGACTCCTGGTATCGTTGTCGTTCCTCCCTCGCTACTTCCTCCTGTTTCCATGGCAGGGTCTTGTCCCCTGCCATAACCTGCTTCCATGTCCAAGATGTTCTCCACTCTCTCTTCTCCCGGGCCCAGGATCCCTGCTCCTCCTGGCCACGCTGCTTGGTCCTTTTGTGGTGGGTAGTTCTGTCACGGCCGTCGAAAGAAGTGGACCAAAGTGCAGCGTGGTGAGCGTACATTTCCTTTTATTATAGAATGTCGCCAACAAAACAAGAAACAAAAGAAACGACCGTGAAGCTTCCGAGGGCTATAGTGCCACTAACAAAGTCAACTACCCACAATCACAGGTGGGAAAAAGGGCTGCCTAAGTATGATTCCCAATCAGAGACAACGATAGACAGCTGTCCATGATTGAGAACCATTCCCGGCCAAAACATAGAAACACAAATCATAGAAATAAAGGACATAGAATGCCCACCCAAATCACACCCTGACCAAACCAAAAAGAGACATAAAAAAGTGACGAGCGATGTCACTGCATCTTGCCTATGCCGATCTACCATCGCTCAACCATATATTTCTATGTACATATTCTTATTCATCCCTTTACAGTTGTGTGTATAAGGTAGTTGTTGTGAATTTGTTAGATTACTTGTTAGATATTACTATATTGTCGGAACTAGAAGCACAAGAATTTCACTACACTCGCATTAACATCTGCTAACCATGTGTATGTGACCAATAAAATTTGATTTAACAAATGAACTGTCAATATTACCAGCGATTGCAAGTTAAAATGTTGGTGTTGTTATCTTTTGCAGTGTGCTGCTTTTTAAAAATGTTTTATGTATATGCCCTGAAGCACTGTGGGAAAGAAATGTATTATCCTGACCCCTGGGATTTCACACACATATTCCTCATAGCTAAACATTCATGGATGACTAGTTATATCTCAATGACGAGCAAATATCTGTTGATTATCTGTTGATTATTGAAATGGTCTGGGCCTTGTTGCCCAGTTGGATTTAACTTAAAAATTACGATGATTGTATCAGATGCATCGTTGCTTATGAGTGTTTCCAAAACAAGCACGTAGAAAGAACATTTGCTAAGTGCATCGTTAGACCACATGTCGATACTGAAACGATTGAAAGAAAAGCAGCACTACTCTCGCATGAGCTTATTCCATTCAAATCTTGCCTAAACTGTTCGGACACTACAGACAGAAGTTAGCAGATTGGTTGCACCGACTTCAGGCGACTCCCAAAACACCATCGTGTTCATTTCAATAGAGGGGCTAATGTGACAGACTGGATTCAGATATTGGTTTCCTGCACACCACAAAGATATTTAACCTGCAGATCCAAAACTTAGGCATTAGCTTGCAGAGATAGAACAAGATATACTGGGCCCGGTTTCCCGATAGCGACGGAATTTAGGCTTATGAGTGTTTCAAAGATGCATCTTTCCTACAACGGCCGAAGACGTAACATGCGTTTTCCAAAACACCACGCAGAGAGAATGTTTGCCAAGTGCGTCGTTCAGGCATGTGTTGATACTGATAGGATCGAAAGAAAGCCAGCACTGCTCTCGGAACAGCTTTCTCCATTCAAATCGTACCTTAACATTAGAATTATTCCACAATACTGACGACGGATCAGCTCCTAAAAAGAAATCCTCACCTATGGCTGCAAATATTGAGGCTGGTTATTATAATGCTTACTCTATAATAATGCACTAAATCAAGATTTGGCACCTTATTGCGCACATGTTATAACACATCATAAAATACTCTGAACAAAAATATGAATGTAACATGCAACAATTTCAAAGGTTTTACTCAGTCCAAAACATGCTCAATGGGTGACATGTCTGGTGAGTATGCAGGCCATGGAAGAACCGGGACATTTTCAGCTTCCAGGAAATGTTTACAGATCCTTGCAACATGGGGCCATGCATTATCATGCGGAAACATGGGGTGATGGAGGCGGAAGAATGGCACAACAATGTGCCTCAGGATCTCGTCATGGTTTCTCTGTGCATTCAAATTGCCATTGATGCAATTGTGTTCATTGTCCGTAGCTTATGCCTGCCCATACCATAACCCCACCACCACCATGGGACACTCTGTTCATAACGTTGACATCAGTAAATCGCTCGCCCACACGACGCCATACACGCAGTCTGCCATCTGCCCGGAACAGCCTTGGTGAGGACGACGGGCACGCAGATGAGCTTCTCTGAGGCAGTTTTTGGCAGTTTGTTCAGAAATTCTTCGGTTGTGCAAAGCCACAGTTTTATCAGCTGTCAGGGTGGCTGTTCTGAGACGATACCACAGGTAAAAAAGCCAGATGTGGAGGTCCTGGGCTGGAGTGGTTACACGTGGTCTGTGGTTGTGAGGCCGGTTGGTCGTACTGCCTATTTCTCTAAAACGACGTTGGAAGCGGCTTATGGTAGAGAAATTAACATTAAATGATCTGGCAACAGCTCTGGTGGACATTCCTGCAGTCAGCATGCCAACTGCACGCTCCCTCAAAACTTGAGACATCTGTGCCATTGTGTTTTGTGACAAAACTTTACATTTTAGAGTGGCCTGTTATTGTCCCCAGCACAAGGTGCACCTGTGTAATGATCATGCTGTTTAATCAGCTTCTTGATATGCCACACCTGTCAGGTGGATGGATTATCTTGGCAGCAGAGAAATGCTCACTGACAGGGATGTAAACAAATGTGCACAACATTTGAGAGAAATAAGCTTTTCGTGCGTATGGACATTTCTGGGATCTTTTATTTCAGCTCATGAAACGTGGCACCAACACTTTGTATGTTGCATGTATATTTTTTTTCCGGTGGATATTGAGGTAAAATTACAGACATTAGCTTACAAAAGCAACATTTTTACTCAATTGAATGAATGTCAAATTGATATAAATAGTATTGAATGATATAGGCCTATATAGCCTATACTGTAGACTATTAAAACAACATGACAAAAAGTATGTGGACACCTGCTCATTGAACATCTCATTCCAAAATCATGGGCATTAATATGGAGTTGGTCCACCTTTGCTGCTGTAACAGCCTCCACTCTTCTGGGAAGGCTTTCCACTAGATGTTGGAACTAGAGGTCGACCGATTATGATTTTTCAACGCCAATACCGATTATTGGAGGACAAAAAAGCCAATACCGATTAATCGGCAGATTTTAAAAAATCATTTAAAAAATAATGTACTTATATATATCATACACACACACACATTTTTGTAATAATGACAATTGCAACAATACTGAATGAACAATGAGCACTTTTATTTTAACTTAATATAATACATAAATAAAATCAATTTAGTCTCAAATAACATGAGCAGAGGTTGTCTGCATGGTCCCCTGTCAGTCTGCTCCTCCGTGAAACACAGACCTTATTTGAAGTAGATCAAGACATTCTCTATGGAAGCCATGAACGGTAAAATAACGAAGGAACCCCTTTCAAGTTCAGCCGCAAGTTATTACAGGAATTATAACGCGTCGACTATCCGGAAACTATCACCTCGAAAACAAAATGTTCATTCCGTTCCGTATTTTATCTAACGGGTGGCATCCATGAGTCTAAATATTCCTGTTACATTGCACAACCTTCAATGTTATGTCATAATTACGTAAAATTCTGGCAAATTAGTTCGCAAAGAGCCAGGCGGCCCAAACTGTTGCATATACCCTGACTCTGCGTGCAATGAACGCAAGAGAAATGACACAATTTCACCAGGTTAATATTGCCTGCTAACCTGGATTTCTTTTAGCTAAATATGCAGGTTTAAGAATATATACTTGTGTATTGATTTTAAGAAAGGCATTGATGTTTATGGTTAAGTACACATTGGAGCAATGACAGTCATTGATTGATTGTTTTTTATAAGATAAGTTTAATGCTAGCTAGCAACTTACCTTAGCTTACTGCATTCGCGTAACAGGCAGGCTCCTCGTGGAGTGCAATGTAATCAGGTGTTAGAGCATTGGACTAGTTAACTGTAAGGTTGCAAGATTGAATCCCCCGAGCCGACAAGGTTAAAAATCTGTTGTTCTGCCTCAGTTCCTAGGCCGTCATTGAAAATAAGAATGTGTTCTTAACTGACTTGCCTAGTTAAATAAAGATTAAAGAAAGGCGTAAAAAATATATATATACACTGCTCAAAAAAATAAAGGGAACACTAAAATAACACATCCTAGATCTGAATGAATGAAATATTCTTATTAAATACTTTTTTCTTTACATAGTTGAATGTGCTGACAACAAAATCACACAAAAATTATCAATGGAAATCAAATTTATCAACCCATGGAGGTCTGGATTTGGAGTCACACTCAAAATTAAAGTGGAAAACCACACTACAGGCTGATCCAACTTTGATGTAATGTCCTTAAAACAAGTCAAAATGAGGCTCAGTAGTGTGTGTGGCCTCCACGTGCCTGTATGACCTCCCTACAACGCCTGGGCATGCTCCTGATGAGGTGGCGGATTGTCTCCTGAGGGATCTCCTCCCAGACCTGGACTAAAGCATCCGCCAACTCCTGGACAGTCTGTGGTGCAACGTGGCGTTGGTGGATGGAGTGAGACATGATGTCCCAGATGTGCTCAATTGGATTCAGGTCTGGGGAACGGGCGGGCCACGCCATAGCATCAATGCCTTCCTCTTGCAGGAACTGCTGACACACTCCAGCCACATGAGGTCTAGCATTGTCTTGCATTAGGAGGAACCCAGGGCCAACCGCACCAGCATATGGACTCACAAGGGGTCTGAGGATCTCATCTCGGTACCTAATGGCAGTCAGGCTACCTCTGGCGAGCACATGGAGGGCTGTGCGGCCCCCCAGAGAAATGCCACCCCACACCATGACTGACCCACCGCCAAACCGGTCATGCTGGAGGATGTTGCAGGCAGCAGAACGTTGCCCACGGCGTCTCCAGACTCTGTCACATGTGCTCAGTGTGAACCTGCTTTCATCTGTGAAGAGCACAGGGCGCCAGTGGCGAATTTGCCAATCTTGGTGTTCTCTGGCAAATGCCAAACGTCCTGCACAGTGTTGGGCTGTAAGCACAACCCCCACCTGTGGACGTCGGGCCCTCATACCACCCTCATGGAGTCTGTTTCTGACCGTTTGAGCAGACACATGCACATTTGTGGCCTGCTGGAAGTCATTTTGCAGGGCTCTGGCAGTGCTCCTCCTGCTCCTCCTTGCACAAAGGCGGAGGTAGCGGTCCTGCTGCTGGGTTGTTGCCCTCCTACGGCCTCCTCCACGTCTCCTGATGTACTGGCCTATCTCCTGGTAGCGCCTCCATGCTCTGGACACTACGCTGACAGACACAGCAAACCTTCTTGCCACAGCTCGCATTGATGTGCCATCCTGGATGAGCTGCACTACCTGAGCCACTTGTGTGGGTTGTAGACTCCGTCTCATGCTACCACTAGAGTGAAAGCACCGCCAGCATTCAAAAGTGACCAAAACATCAGCCAGGAAGCATAGGAACTGAGAAGTGGTCTGTGGTCACCACCTGCAGAACCCCTCCTTTATTGGGGTTGTCTTGCTAATTGCCTATAATTTCCACCTGTTGTCTATTCCAATTGCACAACAGCATGTGAAATTTATTGTCAATCAGTGTTGCTTCCTAAGTGGACAGTTTGATTTCACAGAAGTGTGATTGACTTGGAGTTACATTGTGTTGTTTAAGTGTTCCCTTTATTTTTTGGAGCAGTGTATATATATATATATATCGGCAAATCGGCGCCCAAAAATACCGATTTCCGATTGTTATGAAAACTTGAAATCGGCCCTAATTAATCGGCCATTCCGATTAATCGGTCGACCTCTAGTTGGAACATTGATGCGGGGACTTGCTTCCATTCAACGACAAGAGCATTAATGAGGTCTCTCACAGATTTTGGTCGATTAGGCCTGGCTCACAGTAAGTGTTCAAATTCATCTTAAAGGTGTTCGATGGGGTTCAGATCAGGGCTCTGTGCAGGCCAGTCAAGTTCTTCCACACCGATCTCAACAAACCATTTCTTTATAAACCTCGCTTTGTGCACGGGGGCATTGTCATTTTGAAACACGAAAGGGCCTTCCCCAAACTGTTGCCACAAAGTTGGAAGCACAAAATCGTCTAAATTGTCATCGTATGCTGTAGCGTTAAGATTTCCCTTCACTGGAACTCAGGAGCCTGAACAATGAAAAACCGCCTCAGACCATTATTCCTCATCCACCAAACTTTACAGCTCGTACAATGCATTCGGGCCGGTAGCGCTCTGGAAATCGCCAAACGCAGTTTCGTCCGTCGGATGGTGAAGAGATACAGTGCATTCGGAAAGTTTTCAGACCCTTTGACCTTTTCCACATTTTGTTGTGTTACAGTCCCATTCTAAAATGGATAAAATAGTATTTTACCTCATCAATATACACACAATACCCCATAATGACAAAGTAAAACAGGTTTTTAAACATTTTTGCAAATGTTTGAAAAATAAAAAACTTAAGTATCACAATTACACAAGCATTCAGACCATTTACTCAGTACTTTGTTGAAGCACCTTTGGCACCGATTACAGCCTCAAGTCTTCTTGGGTATGACACTACAAGTTTGGCACACCAAGTTTGGCACACTAGTTTCTCCCATTCTTCTCTTTGGCACACTAGTTTCTCTCATTCTTCTCTGCAGATCCTCTCAAGCTCTGTCAGGTTTGATGGGGAGCATCGCTGGGCTCTGGCTGGGCCACTCAAGGAAGTTCAGAGACTTGTCCCGAAACCACTCCTGTGTTGTCTTGGCTGTATGCTTAGGT